>NW_023494092.1:0-63321 GCF_013265735.2 Oncorhynchus mykiss
TTTTGTGCCACAAACATGATTTTAAACCTTGTTTTGTGCCACAAACATGATTTTAGACCTTGTTTTGTGCCGCAAACATGATTTTAGGCCTCGTTTTGTGCCTCAAACATGATTTTAGACCTTGTTAAGGTGCAGCAAACATGATTTTAGATGTTTGCGACACAAAAGAAGGTCTAAAATCATGTTTGCGGCACAAAACGAGGTCTAAAATCATGTTTGCGGCACTAAACGAGGCCTAAAATCATGTTTGTGGCACTAAACAAGGCCTAAAATCATGTTTGCGACACAAAAGAAGGTCTAAAATCATGTTTGCGGCACAAAACGAGGTCTAAAATCATGTTTGCGGCACAAAACGAGGTCTAAAATCATGTTTGCGGCACTAAACGAGGCCTAAAATCATGTTTGTGGCACTAAACAAGGCCTAAAATCATGTTTGCGACACAAAACGAGGTCTAAAATCATGTTTGTGGCACTAAACAAGGCCTAAAATGATGTTTGCGGCGCAAAACGAGGTCTAAAATCATGTTTGTTGCACTTAACAAGGTCTAAAATCATGTTTGTGGCACAAAACGAGGCCTAAAATCATGTTTGAGGCGCAAAACGAGGTCTAAAATCATGTTTGTTGCACTTAACAAGGTCTAAAATCATGTTTGTGGCACAAAACGAGGCCTAAAATCATGTTTGCGGCGCAAAACGAGGTCTAAAATCATGTTTGTTGCACTTAACAAGGTCTAAAATCATGTTTGTGGCACAAAACGAGGCCTAAAATCATGTTTGCGGCGCAAAACGAGGTCTAAAATCATGTTTGTTGCACTTAACAAGGTCTAAAATCATGTTTGTGGCACAAAACGAGGCCTAAAATCATGTTTGTGGCACAAAACGAGGCCTAAAATCATGTTTGCGGCGCAAAACGAGGTCTAAAATCATGTTTGTTGCACTTAACAAGGTCTAAAATCATGTTTGTGGCGCAAAACGAGGTCTAAAATCATGTTTGCGGCACAAAACGAGGTCTAAAATCATGTTTGTTGCACTTAACAAGGTCTAAAATCATGTTTGCGGCGCAAAACGAGGTCTAAAATCATGTTTGTTGCACTTAACAAGGTCTAAAATCATGTTTGTGGCACAAAACGAGGCCTAAAATCATGTTTGCGGCGCAAAACGAGGTCTAAAATCATGTTTGTTGCACTTAACAAGGTCTAAAATCATGTTTGTGGCACAAAACGAGGCCTAAAATCATGTTTGCGACACAAAACGAGGTCTAAAATCATGTTGTGGCACTAAACAAGGCCTAAAATGATGTTTGCGGCGCAAAACGAGGTCTAAAACATGTTTGTTGCACTTAACAAGGTCTAAAATCATGTTTGTGGCACAAAACGAGGCCTAAAATCATGTTTGCGGCGCAAAACGAGGTCTAAAATCATGTTTGTTGCACTAAACAAGGCCTAAAATGATGTTTGCGGCGCAAAACGAGGTCTAAAATCATGTTTGCGGCACTAAACGAGGTCTAAAATCATGTTTGTGGCACAAAACGAGGCCTAAAATCATGTTTGCGGCGCAAAACGAGGTCTAAAATCATGTTTGTGGCACTAAACAAGGCCTAAAATCATGTTTGCGACACAAAACGAGGTCTAAAATCATGTTTGTGGCACTAAACAAGGCCTAAAATGATGTTTGCGGCGCAAAACGAGGTCTAAAATCATGTTTGTGGCACAAAACGAGGCCTAAAATCATGTTTGCGGCGCAAAACGAGGTCTAAAATCATGTTTGTTGCACTTAACAAGGTCTAAAATCATGTTTGTGGCACAAAACGAGGCCTAAAATCATGTTTGCGACACAAAACGAGGTCTAAAATCATGTTGTGGCACTAAACAAGGCCTAAAATGATGTTTGCGGCGCAAAACGAGGTCTAAAATCATGTTTGTTGCACTTAACAAGGTCTAAAATCATGTTTGTGGCACAAAACGAGGCCTAAAATCATGTTTGCGACACAAAACGAGGTCTAAAATCATGTTGTGGCACTAAACAAGGCCTAAAATGATGTTTGCGGCGCAAAACGAGGTCTAAAATCATGTTTGTTGCACTTAACAAGGTCTAAAATCATGTTTGTGGCACAAAACGAGGCCTAAAATCATGTTTGCGGCGCAAAACGAGGTCTAAAATCATGTTTGTTGCACTTAACAAGGTCTAAAATCATGTTTGTGGCACAAAACGAGGCCTAAAATCATGTTTGCGGCGCAAAACGAGGTCTAAAATCATGTTTGTTGCACTTAACAAGGTCTAAAATCATGTTTGTGGCACAAAACGAGGCCTAAAATCATGTTTGCGGCGCAAAACGAGGTCTAAAATCATGTTTGTTGCACTTAACAAGGTCTAAAATCATGTTTGTGGCACAAAACGAGGCCTAAAATCATGTTTGCGGCGCAAAACGAGGTCTAAAATCATGTTTGTTGCACTTAACAAGGTCTAAAATCATGTTTGTGGCACAAAACGAGGCCTAAAATCATGTTTGCGGCGCAAAACGAGGTCTAAAATCATGTTTGTTGCACTTAACAAGGTCTAAAATCATGTTTGTGGCACAAAACGAGGCCTAAAATCATGTTTGCGGCGCAAAACGAGGTCTAAAATCATGTTTGTTGCACTTAACAAGGTCTAAAATCATGTTTGTGGCACAAAACGAGGCCTAAAATCATGTTTGCGGCGCAAAACGAGGTCTAAAATCATGTTTGTGGCACAAAACGAGGCCTAAAATCATGTTTGTGGCGCAAAACGAGGTCTAAAATCATGTTTGCGGCACAAAACGAGGTCTAAAATCATGTTTGTTGCACTTAACAAGGTCTAAAATCATGTTTGCGGCGCAAAACGAGGTCTAAAATCATGTTTGTTGCACTTAACAAGGTCTAAAATCATGTTTGTGGCACAAAACGAGGCCTAAAATCATGTTTGCGGCGCAAAACGAGGCCTAAAATCATGTTTGTGGCACTAAACAAGGCCTAAAATCATGTTTGCGACACAAAACGAGGTCTAAAATCATGTTTGTGGCACTAAACAAGGCCTAAAATGATGTTTGCGGCGCAAAACGAGGTCTAAAATCATGTTTGTTGCACTTAACAAGGTCTAAAATCATGTTTGTGGCACAAAACGAGGCCTAAAATCATGTTTGCGGCGCAAAACGAGGTCTAAAATCATGTTTGTTGCACTTAACAAGGTCTAAAATCATGTTTGTGGCACAAAACGAGGCCTAAAATCATGTTTGCGGCGCAAAACGAGGTCTAAAATCATGTTTGTGGCACAAAACGAGGCCTAAAATCATGTTTGCGGCGCAAAACGAGGTCTAAAATCATGTTTGTTGCACTTAACAAGGTCTAAAATCATGTTTGTGGCGCAAAACGAGGTCTAAAATCATGTTTGCGGCACAAAACGAGGTCTAAAATCATGTTTGTTGCACTTAACAAGGTCTAAAATCATGTTTGCGGCGCAAAACGAGGTCTAAAATCATGTTTGTTGCACTTAACAAGGTCTAAAATCATGTTTGTGGCACAAAACGAGGCCTAAAATCATGTTTGCGGCGCAAAACGAGGTCTAAAATCATGTTTGTTGCACTTAACAAGGTCTAAAATCATGTTTGTGGCACAAAACGAGGCCTAAAATCATGTTTGCGACACAAAACGAGGTCTAAAATCATGTTGTGGCACTAAACAAGGCCTAAAATGATGTTTGCGGCGCAAAACGAGGTCTAAAACATGTTTGTTGCACTTAACAAGGTCTAAAATCATGTTTGTGGCACAAAACGAGGCCTAAAATCATGTTTGCGGCGCAAAACGAGGTCTAAAATCATGTTTGTTGCACTAAACAAGGCCTAAAATGATGTTTGCGGCGCAAAACGAGGTCTAAAATCATGTTTGCGGCACTAAACGAGGTCTAAAATCATGTTTGTGGCACAAAACGAGGCCTAAAATCATGTTTGCGGCGCAAAACGAGGTCTAAAATCATGTTTGTGGCACTAAACAAGGTCTAAAATCATGTTTGTGGCACTAAACAAGGCCTAAAATCATGTTTGCGACACAAAACGAGGTCTAAAATCATGTTTGTGGCACTAAACAAGGCCTAAAATGATGTTTGCGGCGCAAAACGAGGTCTAAAATCATGTTTGTTGCACTTAACAAGGTCTAAAATCATGTTTGTGGCACAAAACGAGGCCTAAAATCATGTTTGCGGCGCAAAACGAGGTCTAAAATCATGTTTGTTGCACTTAACAAGGTCTAAAATCATGTTTGTGGCACAAAACGAGGCCTAAAATCATGTTTGCGACACAAAACGAGGTCTAAAATCATGTTGTGGCACTAAACAAGGCCTAAAATGATGTTTGCGGCGCAAAACGAGGTCTAAAATCATGTTTGTTGCACTTAACAAGGTCTAAAATCATGTTTGTGACACAAAACGAGGCCTAAAATCATGTTTGCGGCACAAAACGAGGTCTAAAATCATGTTTGTTGCACTTAACAAGGTCTAAAATCATGTTTGTGGCACAAAACGAGGCCTAAAATCATGTTTGTGGCGCAAAACGAGGTCTAAAATCATGTTTGTTGCACTTAACAAGGTCTAAAATCATGTTTGTGGCACAAAACGAGGCCTAAAATCATGTTTGTGGCACTAAACAAGGCCTAAAATCATGTTTGCGACACAAAACGAGGTCTAAAATCATGTTTGTGGCACTAAACAAGGCCTAAAATGATGTTTGCGGCGCAAAACGAGGTCTAAAATCATGTTTGTGGCACAAAACGAGGCCTAAAATCATGTTTGCGGCGCAAAACGAGGTCTAAAATCATGTTTGTTGCACTTAACAAGGTCTAAAATCATGTTTGTGGCACAAAACGAGGCCTAAAATCATGTTTGCGACACAAAACGAGGTCTAAAATCATGTTGTGGCACTAAACAAGGCCTAAAATGATGTTTGCGGCGCAAAACGAGGTCTAAAATCATGTTTGTTGCACTTAACAAGGTCTAAAATCATGTTTGTGGCACAAAACGAGGCCTAAAATCATGTTTGCGACACAAAACGAGGTCTAAAATCATGTTGTGGCACTAAACAAGGCCTAAAATGATGTTTGCGGCGCAAAACGAGGTCTAAAATCATGTTTGTTGCACTTAACAAGGTCTAAAATCATGTTTGTGGCACAAAACGAGGCCTAAAATCATGTTTGCGGCGCAAAACGAGGTCTAAAATCATGTTTGTTGCACTTAACAAGGTCTAAAATCATGTTTGTGGCACAAAACGAGGCCTAAAATCATGTTTGCGGCGCAAAACGAGGTCTAAAATCATGTTTGTTGCACTTAACAAGGTCTAAAATCATGTTTGTGGCACAAAACGAGGCCTAAAATCATGTTTGCGGCGCAAAACGAGGTCTAAAATCATGTTTGTTGCACTTAACAAGGTCTAAAATCATGTTTGTGGCACAAAACGAGGCCTAAAATCATGTTTGCGGCGCAAAACGAGGTCTAAAATCATGTTTGTTGCACTTAACAAGGTCTAAAATCATGTTTGTGGCACAAAACGAGGCCTAAAATCATGTTTGCGGCGCAAAACGAGGTCTAAAATCATGTTTGTTGCACTTAACAAGGTCTAAAATCATGTTTGTGGCACAAAACGAGGCCTAAAATCATGTTTGCGGCGCAAAACGAGGTCTAAAATCATGTTTGTTGCACTTAACAAGGTCTAAAATCATGTTTGTGGCACAAAACGAGGCCTAAAATCATGTTTGCGGCGCAAAACGAGGTCTAAAATCATGTTTGTGGCACAAAACGAGGCCTAAAATCATGTTTGTGGCGCAAAACGAGGTCTAAAATCATGTTTGCGGCACAAAACGAGGTCTAAAATCATGTTTGTTGCACTTAACAAGGTCTAAAATCATGTTTGCGGCGCAAAACGAGGTCTAAAATCATGTTTGTTGCACTTAACAAGGTCTAAAATCATGTTTGTGGCACAAAACGAGGCCTAAAATCATGTTTGCGGCGCAAAACGAGGCCTAAAATCATGTTTGTGGCACTAAACAAGGCCTAAAATCATGTTTGCGACACAAAACGAGGTCTAAAATCATGTTTGTGGCACTAAACAAGGCCTAAAATGATGTTTGCGGCGCAAAACGAGGTCTAAAATCATGTTTGTTGCACTTAACAAGGTCTAAAATCATGTTTGTGGCACAAAACGAGGCCTAAAATCATGTTTGCGGCGCAAAACGAGGTCTAAAATCATGTTTGTTGCACTTAACAAGGTCTAAAATCATGTTTGTGGCACAAAACGAGGCCTAAAATCATGTTTGCGGCGCAAAACGAGGTCTAAAATCATGTTTGTGGCACAAAACGAGGCCTAAAATCATGTTTGCGGCGCAAAACGAGGTCTAAAATCATGTTTGTTGCACTTAACAAGGTCTAAAATCATGTTTGTGGCGCAAAACGAGGTCTAAAATCATGTTTGCGGCACAAAACGAGGTCTAAAATCATGTTTGTTGCACTTAACAAGGTCTAAAATCATGTTTGCGGCGCAAAACGAGGTCTAAAATCATGTTTGTTGCACTTAACAAGGTCTAAAATCATGTTTGTGGCACAAAACGAGGCCTAAAATCATGTTTGCGGCGCAAAACGAGGTCTAAAATCATGTTTGTTGCACTTAACAAGGTCTAAAATCATGTTTGTGGCACAAAACGAGGCCTAAAATCATGTTTGCGACACAAAACGAGGTCTAAAATCATGTTGTGGCACTAAACAAGGCCTAAAATGATGTTTGCGGCGCAAAACGAGGTCTAAAACATGTTTGTTGCACTTAACAAGGTCTAAAATCATGTTTGTGGCACAAAACGAGGCCTAAAATCATGTTTGCGGCGCAAAACGAGGTCTAAAATCATGTTTGTTGCACTAAACAAGGCCTAAAATGATGTTTGCGGCGCAAAACGAGGTCTAAAATCATGTTTGCGGCACTAAACGAGGTCTAAAATCATGTTTGTGGCACAAAACGAGGCCTAAAATCATGTTTGCGGCGCAAAACGAGGTCTAAAATCATGTTTGTGGCACTAAACAAGGTCTAAAATCATGTTTGTGGCACTAAACAAGGCCTAAAATCATGTTTGCGACACAAAACGAGGTCTAAAATCATGTTTGTGGCACTAAACAAGGCCTAAAATGATGTTTGCGGCGCAAAACGAGGTCTAAAATCATGTTTGTTGCACTTAACAAGGTCTAAAATCATGTTTGTGGCACAAAACGAGGCCTAAAATCATGTTTGCGGCGCAAAACGAGGTCTAAAATCATGTTTGTTGCACTTAACAAGGTCTAAAATCATGTTTGTGGCACAAAACGAGGCCTAAAATCATGTTTGCGACACAAAACGAGGTCTAAAATCATGTTGTGGCACTAAACAAGGCCTAAAATGATGTTTGCGGCGCAAAACGAGGTCTAAAATCATGTTTGTTGCACTTAACAAGGTCTAAAATCATGTTTGTGACACAAAACGAGGCCTAAAATCATGTTTGCGGCACAAAACGAGGTCTAAAATCATGTTTGTTGCACTTAACAAGGTCTAAAATCATGTTTGTGGCACAAAACGAGGCCTAAAATCATGTTTGTGGCGCAAAACGAGGTCTAAAATCATGTTTGTTGCACTTAACAAGGTCTAAAATCATGTTTGTGGCACAAAACGAGGCCTAAAATCATGTTTGCGGCGCAAAACGAGGTCTAAAATCATGTTTGTTGCACTTAACAAGGTCTAAAATCATGTTTGTGGCACAAAACGAGGCCTAAAATCATGTTTGCGGCGCAAAACGAGGTCTAAAATCATGTTTGTGGCACAAAACGAGGCCTAAAATCATGTTTGCGGCGCAAAACGAGGTCTAAAATCATGTTTGTTGCACTTAACAAGGTCTAAAATCATGTTTGTGGCACAAAACGAGGCCTAAAATCATGTTTGCGGCGCAAAACGAGGTCTAAAATCATGTTTGTTGCACTTAACAAGGTCTAAAATCATGTTTGTGGCACAAAACGAGGCCTAAAATCATGTTTGCGGCGCAAAACGAGGTCTAAAATCATGTTTGTGGCACAAAACGAGGCCTAAAATCATGTTTGCGGCGCAAAACGAGGTCTAAAATCATGTTTGTTGCACTTAACAAGGTCTAAAATCATGTTTGTGGCACAAAACGAGGCCTAAAATCATGTTTGCGACACAAAACGAGGTCTAAAATCATGTTAGTTGCACTTAACAAGGTCTAAAATCATGTTTGTGGCACTAAACAAGGCCTAAAATCATGTTTGCGACACAAAACTATTGTAGACCTTGTTTATTGCAGCAAACATGATTTTAGACCTCGTTTTGCGCCGCAAACATGATTTTAGGCCTCGTTTTGTGCAACAAACATGATTTTAGACCTCGTTTTGCGCCGCAAACATGATTTTAGGCCTCATTTTGTGCCACAAACATGATTTTAGACCTTGTTTTGTGCCACAAACATGATTTTAGACCTCGTTTTGTGCCGCAAACATGATTTTAGGCCTCGTTTTGTGCCACAAACATGATTTTAGACCTCGTTTTGCGCCGCAAACATGATTTTAGGCCTCGTTTTGTGCAACAAACATGATTTTAGACCTCGTTTTGCGCCGCAAACATGATTTTAGGCCTCGTTTTGTGCCACAAACATGATTTTAGACCTTGTTAAGTGCCACAAACATGATTTTAGGCCTCGTTTTGTGCCACAAACATGATTTTAGACCTCGTTTTGCGCCGCAAACATGATTTTAGGCCTCGTTTTGTGCAACAAACATGATTTTAGACCTCGTTTTGCGCCGCAAACATGATTTTAGGCCTCGTTTTGTGCCACAAACATGATTTTAGGCCTCGTTTTGTGCCACAAACATGATTTTAGACCTTGTTAAGTGCCACAAACATGATTTTAGACCTCGTTAAGTGCCACAAACATGATTTTAGGCCTCGTTTTGTGCCACAAACATGATTTTAGACCTCGTTAAGTGCCACAAACATGATTTTAGGCCTCGTTTTGTGCCACAAACATGATTTTAGACCTCGTTTTGCGCCGCAAACATGATTTTAGGCCTCGTTTTGTGCAACAAACATGATTTTAGACCTCGTTTTGCGCTGCAAACATGATTTTAGGCCTCGTTTTGTGCAACAAACATGATTTTAGACCTCGTTTTGCGCCGCAAACATGATTTTAGGCCTCGTTTTGTGCAACAAACATGATTTTAGACCTCGTTTTGCGCCGCAAACATGATTTTAGGCCTCGTTTTGTGCCACAAACATGATTTTAGACCTCGTTTTGCGCCGCAAACATGATTTTAGGCCTCGTTTTGTGCAACAAACATGATTTTAGACCTCGTTTTGCGCCGCAAACATGATTTTAGGCCTCGTTTTGTGCCACAAACATGATTTTAGGCCTCGTTTTGTGCCACAAACATGATTTTAGACCTTGTTAAGTGCCACAAACATGATTTTAGACCTCGTTAAGTGCCACAAACATGATTTTAGACCTCGTTTTGTGCCACAAACATGATTTTAGACCTTGTTAAGTGCCACAAACATGATTTTAGACCTCGTTAAGTGCCACAAACATGATTTTAGACCTCGTTTTGTGCCACAAACATGATTTTAGACCTTGTTAAGGTGCAGCAAACATGATTTTAGATGTTTGCGGCACAAAAGAAGGTCTAAAATCATGTTTGCGGCACTAAACGAGGCCTAAAATGATGTTTGCGGCGCAAAACGAGGTCTAAAATCATGTTTGTTGCACTTAACAAGGTCTAAAATCATGTTTGTGGCACAAAACGAGGCCTAAAATCATGTTTGCGGCGCAAAACGAGGTCTAAAATCATGTTTGTTGCACTTAACAAGGTCTAAAATCATGTTTGTGGCACAAAACGAGGCCTAAAATCATGTTTGCGACACAAAACGAGGTCTAAAATCATGTTGTGGCACTAAACAAGGCCTAAAATGATGTTTGCGGCGCAAAACGAGGTCTAAAACATGTTTGTTGCACTTAACAAGGTCTAAAATCATGTTTGTGGCACAAAACGAGGCCTAAAATCATGTTTGCGGCGCAAAACGAGGTCTAAAATCATGTTTGTTGCACTAAACAAGGCCTAAAATGATGTTTGCGGCGCAAAACGAGGTCTAAAATCATGTTTGCGGCACTAAACGAGGTCTAAAATCATGTTTGTGGCACAAAACGAGGCCTAAAATCATGTTTGCGGCGCAAAACGAGGTCTAAAATCATGTTTGTGGCACTAAACAAGGTCTAAAATCATGTTTGTGGCACTAAACAAGGCCTAAAATCATGTTTGCGACACAAAACGAGGTCTAAAATCATGTTTGTGGCACTAAACAAGGCCTAAAATGATGTTTGCGGCGCAAAACGAGGTCTAAAATCATGTTTGTTGCACTTAACAAGGTCTAAAATCATGTTTGTGGCACAAAACGAGGCCTAAAATCATGTTTGCGGCGCAAAACGAGGTCTAAAATCATGTTTGTTGCACTTAACAAGGTCTAAAATCATGTTTGTGGCACAAAACGAGGCCTAAAATCATGTTTGCGACACAAAACGAGGTCTAAAATCATGTTGTGGCACTAAACAAGGCCTAAAATGATGTTTGCGGCGCAAAACGAGGTCTAAAATCATGTTTGTTGCACTTAACAAGGTCTAAAATCATGTTTGTGGCACAAAACGAGGTCTAAAATCATGTTTGTTGCACTTAACAAGGTCTAAAATCATGTTTGTGGCACAAAACGAGGCCTAAAATCATGTTTGCGACACAAAACGAGGTCTAAAATCATGTTGTGGCACTAAACAAGGCCTAAAATGATGTTTGCGGCGCAAAACGAGGTCTAAAATCATGTTTGTTGCACTTAACAAGGTCTAAAATCATGTTTGTGGCACAAAACGAGGCCTAAAATCATGTTTGCGGCGCAAAACGAGGTCTAAAATCATGTTTGTTGTACTTAACAAGGTCTAAAATCATGTTTGTGGCACAAAACGAGGCCTAAAATCATGTTTGCGGCGCAAAACGAGGTCTAAAATCATGTTTGTGGCACAAAACGAGGCCTAAAATCATGTTTGCGGCGCAAAACGAGGTCTAAAATCATGTTTGTTGCACTTAACAAGGTCTAAAATCATGTTTGTGGCGCAAAACGAGGTCTAAAATCATGTTTGTGGCACAAAACGAGGCCTAAAATCATGTTTGCGGCGCAAAACGAGGTCTAAAATCATGTTTGCGGCACTAAACGAGGCCTAAAATCATGTTTGCGGCGCAAAACGAGGTCTAAAATCATGTTTGTGGCACTAAACGAGGCCTAAAATCATGTTTGCGGCGCAAAACGAGGTCTAAAATCATGTTTGTTGCACTTAACAAGGTCTAAAATCATGTTTGTGGCACAAAACGAGGTCTAAAATCATGTTTGTTGCACTTAACAAGGTCTAAAATCATGTTTGTGGCACTAAACAAGGCCTAAAATCATGTTTGCGACACAAAACTATTGTAGACCTTGTTTATTGCAGCAAACATGATTTTAGACCTTGTTTTGTGCCACAAACATGATTTTAGACCTCGTTTTGTGCCACAAACATGATTTTAGGCCTCGTTTTGTGCCACAAACATGATTTTAGACCTCGTTTTGTGCCACAAACATGATTTTAGACCTCGTTTTGCGCCGCAAACATGATTTTAGGCCTCGTTTTGTGCCACAAACATGATTTTAGACCTCGTTTTGCGCCGCAAACATGATTTTAGGCCTCGTTTTGTGCCACAAACATGATTTTAGGCCTCGTTTTGTGCCACAAACATGATTTTAGACCTCGTTTTGTGCCACAAACATGATTTTAGACCTTGTTAAGGTGCAGCAAACATGATTTTAGATGTTTGCGGCACAAAAGAAGGTCTAAAATCATGTTTGCGGCACTAAACGAGGCCTAAAATGATGTTTGCGGCGCAAAACGAGGTCTAAAATCATGTTTGTTGCACTTAACAAGGTCTAAAATCATGTTTGTGGCACAAAACGAGGCCTAAAATCATGTTTGCGGCGCAAAACGAGGTCTAAAATCATGTTTGTTGCACTTAACAAGGTCTAAAATCATGTTTGTGGCACAAAACGAGGCCTAAAATCATGTTTGCGACACAAAACGAGGTCTAAAATCATGTTGTGGCACTAAACAAGGTCTAAAATCATGTTTGTGGCACTAAACAAGGCCTAAAATCATGTTTGCGACACAAAACGAGGTCTAAAACATGTTTGTTGCACTAAACAAGGCCTAAAATGATGTTTGCGGCACTAAACGAGGTCTAAAATCATGTTTGTGGCACAAAACGAGGCCTAAAATCATGTTTGCGGCGCAAAACGAGGTCTAAAATCATGTTTGTGGCACTAAACAAGGTCTAAAATCATGTTTGTGGCACTAAACAAGGCCTAAAATCATGTTTGCGACACAAAACGAGGTCTAAAATCATGTTTGTGGCACTAAACAAGGCCTAAAATGATGTTTGCGGCGCAAAACGAGGTCTAAAATCATGTTTGTTGCACTTAACAAGGTCTAAAATCATGTTTGTGGCACAAAACGAGGCCTAAAATCATGTTTGCGGCGCAAAACGAGGTCTAAAATCATGTTTGTTGCACTTAACAAGGTCTAAAATCATGTTTGTGGCACAAAACGAGGCCTAAAATCATGTTTGCGACACAAAACGAGGTCTAAAATCATGTTGTGGCACTAAACAAGGCCTAAAATGATGTTTGCGGCGCAAAACGAGGTCTAAAATCATGTTTGTTGCACTTAACAAGGTCTAAAATCATGTTTGTGGCACAAAACGAGGCCTAAAATCATGTTTGCGGCGCAAAACGAGGTCTAAAATCATGTTTGTTGTACTTAACAAGGTCTAAAATCATGTTTGTGGCACAAAACGAGGCCTAAAATCATGTTTGCGGCGCAAAACGAGGTCTAAAATCATGTTTGTGGCACAAAACGAGGCCTAAAATCATGTTTGCGGCGCAAAACGAGGTCTAAAATCATGTTTGTTGCACTTAACAAGGTCTAAAATCATGTTTGTGGCGCAAAACGAGGTCTAAAATCATGTTTGTGGCACAAAACGAGGCCTAAAATCATGTTTGCGGCGCAAAACGAGGTCTAAAATCATGTTTGCGGCACTAAACGAGGCCTAAAATCATGTTTGCGGCGCAAAACGAGGTCTAAAATCATGTTTGTGGCACTAAACGAGGCCTAAAATCATGTTTGCGGCGCAAAACGAGGTCTAAAATCATGTTTGTTGCACTTAACAAGGTCTAAAATCATGTTTGTGGCACAAAACGAGGTCTAAAATCATGTTTGTTGCACTTAACAAGGTCTAAAATCATGTTTGTGGCACTAAACAAGGCCTAAAATCATGTTTGCGACACAAAACTATTGTAGACCTTGTTTATTGCAGCAAACATGATTTTAGACCTTGTTTTGTGCCACAAACATGATTTTAGACCTCGTTTTGTGCCACAAACATGATTTTAGGCCTCGTTTTGTGCCACAAACATGATTTTAGACCTCGTTTTGTGCCACAAACATGATTTTAGACCTCGTTTTGCGCCGCAAACATGATTTTAGGCCTCGTTTTGTGCCACAAACATGATTTTAGACCTCGTTTTGCGCCGCAAACATGATTTTCGGCCTCGTTTTGTGCCACAAACATGATTTTAGGCCTCGTTTTGTGCCACAAACATGATTTTAGACCTTGTTTTGTGCCGCAAACATGATTTTAGGCCTCGTTTTGTGCCACAAACATGATTTTAGACCTCGTTTTGTGTCGCAAACATGATCTTAGACCTCGTTTTGTGCCGCAAACATGATTTTAGACCTGGTTTTGTGCCACAAACATGATTTTAGACCTTGTTTTGTGCCGCAAACATGATTTTAGGCCTCGTTTTGTGCCACAAACATGATTTTAGACCTTGTTTTGTGCCGCAAACATGATTTTAGGCCTCGTTTTGTGCAACAAACATGATTTTAGACCTTGTTTTGTGCCGCAAACATGATTTTAGATGTTTGCGGCACAAAAGAAGGTCTAAAATCATGTTTGCGGCACAAAACGAGGTCTAAAATCATGTTTGCGGCACTAAACGAGGCCTAAAATCATGTTTGCGACACAAAACGAGGTCTACAATCATGTTTGCGACACAAAACGAGGTCTAAAATCATGTTTGCGGCACTAAACGAGGCCTAAAATGATGTTTGCGGCGCAAAACGAGGTCTAAAATCATGTTTGCGGCACTAAACGAGGTCTAAAATCATGTTTGCGGCACTAAACGAGGCCTAAAATGATGTTTGCGGCGCAAAACGAGGTCTAAAATCATGTTTGCGGCACTAAACGAGGTCTAAAATCATGTTTGTGGCACAAAACGAGGCCTAAAATCATGTTTGCGGCGCAAAACGAGGTCTAAAATCATGTTTGTGGCACTAAACAAGGTCTAAAATCATGTTTGTGGCACTAAACAAGGCCTAAAATCATGTTTGCGACACAAAACGAGGTCTAAAATCATGTTTGTGGCACTAAACAAGGCCTAAAATGATGTTTGCGGCGCAAAACGAGGTCTAAAATCATGTTTGTTGCACTTAACAAGGTCTAAAATCATGTTTGTGGCACAAAACGAGGCCTAAAATCATGTTTGCGGCGCAAAACGAGGTCTAAAATCATGTTTGTTGCACTTAACAAGGTCTAAAATCATGTTTGTGGCACAAAACGAGGCCTAAAATCATGTTTGCGGCGCAAAACGAGGTCTAAAATCATGTTTGTTGCACTTAACAAGGTCTAAAATCATGTTTGTGGCGCAAAACGAGGTCTAAAATCATGTTTGTGGCACAAAACGAGGCCTAAAATCATGTTTGCGGCGCAAAACGAGGTCTAAAATCATGTTTGCGGCACTAAACGAGGCCTAAAATCATGTTTGCGGCACTAAACGAGGTCTAAAATCATGTTTGTGGCACTAAACAAGGCCTAAAATGATGTTTGCGGCGCAAAACGAGGTCTAAAATCATGTTTGTTGCACTTAACAAGGTCTAAAATCATGTTTGTGGCACTAAACAAGGCCTAAAATGATGTTTGCGACGCAAAACGAGGTCTAAAATCATGTTTGTTGCACTTAACAAGGTCTAAAATCATGTTTGTGGCACAAAACGAGGCCTAAAATCATGTTTGCGGCGCAAAACGAGGTCTAAAATCATGTTTGTTGCACTTAACAAGGTCTAAAATCATGTTTGTGGCGCAAAACGAGGTCTAAAATCATGTTTGTGGCACAAAACGAGGCCTAAAATCATGTTTGCGGCGCAAAACGAGGTCTAAAATCATGTTTGTGGCACAAAACGAGGCCTAAAATCATGTTTGCGGCGCAAAACGAGGTCTAAAATCATGTTTGTTCTACTTAACAAGGTCTAAAATCATGTTTGTGGCGCAAAACGAGGTCTAAAATCATGTTTGTGGCACAAAACGAGGCCTAAAATCATGTTTGCGGCGCAAAACGAGGTCTAAAATCATGTATGCGGCACTAAACGAGGCCTAAAATCATGTTTGCGGCGCAAAACGAGGTCTAAAATCATGTTTGTTGCACTTAACAAGGTCTAAAATCATGTTTGTGGCACAAAACGAGGTCTAAAATCATGTTTGCGACACAAAACGAGGCCTAAAATCATGTTTGCGGCGCAAAACGAGGTCTAAAATCATGTTTGTGGCACAAAACGAGGCCTAAAATCATGTTTGCGGCGCAAAACGAGGTCTAAAATCATGTTTGCGGCACTAAACGAGGCCTAAAATCATGTTTGCGGCACTAAACGAGGTCTAAAATCATGTTTGTGGCACTAAACAAGGCCTAAAATGATGTTTGCGGCGCAAAACGAGGTCTAAAATCATGTTTGTTGCACTTAACAAGGTCTAAAATCATGTTTGTGGCACTAAACAAGGCCTAAAATGATGTTTGCGACGCAAAACGAGGTCTAAAATCATGTTTGTTGCACTTAACAAGGTCTAAAATCATGTTTGTGGCACAAAACGAGGCCTAAAATCATGTTTGCGGCGCAAAACGAGGTCTAAAATCATGTTTGTTGCACTTAACAAGGTCTAAAATCATGTTTGTGGCGCAAAACGAGGTCTAAAATCATGTTTGTGGCACAAAACGAGGCCTAAAATCATGTTTGCGGCGCAAAACGAGGTCTAAAATCATGTTTGTGGCACAAAACGAGGCCTAAAATCATGTTTGCGGCGCAAAACGAGGTCTAAAATCATGTTTGTTCTACTTAACAAGGTCTAAAATCATGTTTGTGGCGCAAAACGAGGTCTAAAATCATGTTTGTGGCACAAAACGAGGCCTAAAATCATGTTTGCGGCGCAAAACGAGGTCTAAAATCATGTTTGCGGCACTAAACGAGGCCTAAAATCATGTTTGCGGCGCAAAACGAGGTCTAAAATCATGTTTGTTGCACTTAACAAGGTCTAAAATCATGTTTGTGGCACAAAACGAGGTCTAAAATCATGTTTGCGACACAAAACGAGGCCTAAAATCATGTTTGCGGCGCAAAACGAGGTCTAAAATCATGTTTGTTGCACAAAACGAGGCCTAAAATCATGTTTGCGGCGCAAAACGAGGTCTAAAATCATGTTTGCGGCACTAAACGAGGCCTAAAATCATGTTTGCGGCGCAAAACGAGGTCTAAAATCATGTTTGTTGCACTTAACAAGGTCTAAAATCATGTTTGTGGCACTAAACAAGGCCTAAAATCATGTTTGCGACACAAAACTATTGTAGACCTTGTTTATTGCAGCAAACATGATTTTAGACCTTGTTTTGTGCCACAAACATGATTTTAGGCCTCGTTTTGTGCCACAAACATGATTTTAGACCTCGTTTTGTGTCGCAAACATGATCTTAGACCTCGTTTTGTGCCGCAAACATGATTTTAGACCTGGTTTTGTGCCACAAACATGATTTTAGACCTTGTTTTGTGCCGCAAACATGATTTTAGGCCTCGTTTTGTGCCACAAACATGATTTTAGACCTTGTTTTGTGCCGCAAACATGATTTTAGGCCTCGTTTTGTGCAACAAACATGATTTTAGACCTTGTTTTGTGCCGCAAACATGATTTTAGACCTTGTTTTGTGCCACAAACATGATTTTAGACCTTGTTAAGGTGCAGCAAACATGATTTTAGATGTTTGCGGCACAAAAGAAGGTCTAAAATCATGTTTGCGGCACAAAACGAGGTCTAAAATCATGTTTGCGGCACTAAACGAGGCCTAAAATCATGTTTGCGACACAAAACGAGGTCTAAAATCATGTTTGCGACACAAAACGAGGTCTAAAATCATGTTTGTGGCGCAAAACGAGGTCTAAAATCATGTTTGTTGCACTTAACAAGGTCTAAAATCATGTTTGTGGCACAAAACGAGGCCTAAAATCATGTTTGCGACACAAAACGAGGTCTAAAATCATGTTGTGGCACTAAACAAGGTCTAAAATCATGTTTGTGGCACTAAACAAGGCCTAAAATCATGTTTGCGACACAAAACGAGGTCTAAAACATGTTTGTTGCACTAAACAAGGCCTAAAATGATGTTTGCGGCGCAAAACGAGGTCTAAAATCATGTTTGCGGCACTAAACGAGGTCTAAAATCATGTTTGTGGCACAAAACGAGGCCTAAAATCATGTTTGCGGCGCAAAACGAGGTCTAAAATCATGTTTGTGGCACTAAACAAGGTCTAAAATCATGTTTGTGGCACTAAACAAGGCCTAAAATCATGTTTGCGACACAAAACGAGGTCTAAAATCATGTTTGTGGCACTAAACAAGGCCTAAAATGATGTTTGCGGCGCAAAACGAGGTCTAAAATCATGTTTGTTGCACTTAACAAGGTCTAAAATCATGTTTGTGGCACAAAACGAGGCCTAAAATCATGTTTGCGGCGCAAAACGAGGTCTAAAATCATGTTTGTTGCACTTAACAAGGTCTAAAATCATGTTTGTGGCACAAAACGAGGCCTAAAATCATGTTTGCGACACAAAACGAGGTCTAAAATCATGTTGTGGCACTAAACAAGGCCTAAAATGATGTTTGCGGCGCAAAACGAGGTCTAAAATCATGTTTGTTGCACTTAACAAGGTCTAAAATCATGTTTGTGGCACAAAACGAGGCCTAAAATCATGTTTGCGGCGCAAAACGAGGTCTAAAATCATGTTTGTTGTACTTAACAAGGTCTAAAATCATGTTTGTGGCACAAAACGAGGCCTAAAATCATGTTTGCGGCGCAAAACGAGGTCTAAAATCATGTTTGTGGCACAAAACGAGGCCTAAAATCATGTTTGCGGCGCAAAACGAGGTCTAAAATCATGTTTGTTGCACTTAACAAGGTCTAAAATCATGTTTGTGGCGCAAAACGAGGTCTAAAATCATGTTTGTGGCACAAAACGAGGCCTAAAATCATGTTTGCGGCGCAAAACGAGGTCTAAAATCATGTTTGCGGCACTAAACGAGGCCTAAAATCATGTTTGCGGCGCAAAACGAGGTCTAAAATCATGTTTGTGGCACTAAACGAGGCCTAAAATCATGTTTGCGGCGCAAAACGAGGTCTAAAATCATGTTTGTTGCACTTAACAAGGTCTAAAATCATGTTTGTGGCACAAAACGAGGTCTAAAATCATGTTTGTTGCACTTAACAAGGTCTAAAATCATGTTTGTGGCACTAAACAAGGCCTAAAATCATGTTTGCGACACAAAACTATTGTAGACCTTGTTTATTGCAGCAAACATGATTTTAGACCTTGTTTTGTGCCACAAACATGATTTTAGACCTCGTTTTGTGCCACAAACATGATTTTAGGCCTCGTTTTGTGCCACAAACATGATTTTAGACCTCGTTTTGTGCCACAAACATGATTTTAGACCTCGTTTTGCGCCGCAAACATGATTTTAGGCCTCGTTTTGTGCCACAAACATGATTTTAGACCTCGTTTTGCGCCGCAAACATGATTTTCGGCCTCGTTTTGTGCCACAAACATGATTTTAGGCCTCGTTTTGTGCCACAAACATGATTTTAGACCTTGTTTTGTGCCGCAAACATGATTTTAGGCCTCGTTTTGTGCCACAAACATGATTTTAGACCTCGTTTTGTGTCGCAAACATGATCTTAGACCTCGTTTTGTGCCGCAAACATGATTTTAGACCTGGTTTTGTGCCACAAACATGATTTTAGACCTTGTTTTGTGCCGCAAACATGATTTTAGGCCTCGTTTTGTGCCACAAACATGATTTTAGACCTTGTTTTGTGCCGCAAACATGATTTTAGGCCTCGTTTTGTGCAACAAACATGATTTTAGACCTTGTTTTGTGCCGCAAACATGATTTTAGATGTTTGCGGCACAAAAGAAGGTCTAAAATCATGTTTGCGGCACAAAACGAGGTCTAAAATCATGTTTGCGGCACTAAACGAGGCCTAAAATCATGTTTGCGACACAAAACGAGGTCTAAAATCATGTTTGCGACACAAAACGAGGTCTAAAATCATGTTTGCGGCACTAAACGAGGCCTAAAATGATGTTTGCGGCGCAAAACGAGGTCTAAAATCATGTTTGCGGCACTAAACGAGGTCTAAAATCATGTTTGCGGCACTAAACGAGGCCTAAAATGATGTTTGCGGCGCAAAACGAGGTCTAAAATCATGTTTGCGGCACTAAACGAGGTCTAAAATCATGTTTGTGGCACAAAACGAGGCCTAAAATCATGTTTGCGGCGCAAAACGAGGTCTAAAATCATGTTTGTGGCACTAAACAAGGTCTAAAATCATGTTTGTGGCACTAAACAAGGCCTAAAATCATGTTTGCGACACAAAACGAGGTCTAAAATCATGTTTGTGGCACTAAACAAGGCCTAAAATGATGTTTGCGGCGCAAAACGAGGTCTAAAATCATGTTTGTTGCACTTAACAAGGTCTAAAATCATGTTTGTGGCACAAAACGAGGCCTAAAATCATGTTTGCGGCGCAAAACGAGGTCTAAAATCATGTTTGTTGCACTTAACAAGGTCTAAAATCATGTTTGTGGCACAAAACGAGGCCTAAAATCATGTTTGCGGCGCAAAACGAGGTCTAAAATCATGTTTGTTGCACTTAACAAGGTCTAAAATCATGTTTGTGGCGCAAAACGAGGTCTAAAATCATGTTTGTGGCACAAAACGAGGCCTAAAATCATGTTTGCGGCGCAAAACGAGGTCTAAAATCATGTTTGCGGCACTAAACGAGGCCTAAAATCATGTTTGCGGCACTAAACGAGGTCTAAAATCATGTTTGTGGCACTAAACAAGGCCTAAAATGATGTTTGCGGCGCAAAACGAGGTCTAAAATCATGTTTGTTGCACTTAACAAGGTCTAAAATCATGTTTGTGGCACTAAACAAGGCCTAAAATGATGTTTGCGACGCAAAACGAGGTCTAAAATCATGTTTGTTGCACTTAACAAGGTCTAAAATCATGTTTGTGGCACAAAACGAGGCCTAAAATCATGTTTGCGGCGCAAAACGAGGTCTAAAATCATGTTTGTTGCACTTAACAAGGTCTAAAATCATGTTTGTGGCGCAAAACGAGGTCTAAAATCATGTTTGTGGCACAAAACGAGGCCTAAAATCATGTTTGCGGCGCAAAACGAGGTCTAAAATCATGTTTGTGGCACAAAACGAGGCCTAAAATCATGTTTGCGGCGCAAAACGAGGTCTAAAATCATGTTTGTTCTACTTAACAAGGTCTAAAATCATGTTTGTGGCGCAAAACGAGGTCTAAAATCATGTTTGTGGCACAAAACGAGGCCTAAAATCATGTTTGCGGCGCAAAACGAGGTCTAAAATCATGTTTGCGGCACTAAACGAGGCCTAAAATCATGTTTGCGGCGCAAAACGAGGTCTAAAATCATGTTTGCGGCACTAAACGAGGCCTAAAATCATGTTTGCGGCGCAAAACGAGGTCTAAAATCATGTTTGTTGCACTTAACAAGGTCTAAAATCATGTTTGTGGCACTAAACAAGGCCTAAAATCATGTTTGCGACACAAAACTATTGTAGACCTTGTTTATTGCAGCAAACATGATTTTAGACCTTGTTTTGTGCCACAAACATGATTTTAGGCCTCGTTTTGTGCCACAAACATGATTTTAGACCTCGTTTTGTGTCGCAAACATGATCTTAGACCTCGTTTTGTGCCGCAAACATGATTTTAGACCTGGTTTTGTGCCACAAACATGATTTTAGACCTTGTTTTGTGCCGCAAACATGATTTTAGGCCTCGTTTTGTGCCACAAACATGATTTTAGACCTTGTTTTGTGCCGCAAACATGATTTTAGGCCTCGTTTTGTGCAACAAACATGATTTTAGACCTTGTTTTGTGCCGCAAACATGATTTTAGACCTTGTTTTGTGCCACAAACATGATTTTAGACCTTGTTAAGGTGCAGCAAACATGATTTTAGATGTTTGCGGCACAAAAGAAGGTCTAAAATCATGTTTGCGGCACAAAACGAGGTCTAAAATCATGTTTGCGGCACTAAACGAGGCCTAAAATCATGTTTGCGACACAAAACGAGGTCTAAAATCATGTTTGCGACACAAAACGAGGTCTAAAATCATGTTTGCGGCACTAAACGAGGCCTAAAATGATGTTTGCGGCGCAAAACGAGGTCTAAAATCATGTTTGCGGCACTAAACGAGGTCTAAAATCATGTTTGCGGCACTAAACGAGGCCTAAAATGATGTTTGCGGCGCAAAACGAGGTCTAAAATCATGTTTGCGGCACTAAACGAGGTCTAAAATCATGTTTGTGGCACAAAACGAGGCCTAAAATCATGTTTGCGGCGCAAAACGAGGTCTAAAATCATGTTTGTGGCACTAAACAAGGTCTAAAATCATGTTTGCGACACAAAACGAGGTCTAAAATCATGTTTGTGGCACTAAACAAGGCCTAAAATGATGTTTGCGGCGCAAAACGAGGTCTAAAATCATGTTTGTTGCACTTAACAAGGTCTAAAATCATGTTTGTGGCACAAAACGAGGCCTAAAATCATGTTTGCGGCGCAAAACGAGGTCTAAAATCATGTTTGTTGCACTTAACAAGGTCTAAAATCATGTTTGTGGCACAAAACGAGGCCTAAAATCATGTTTGCGGCGCAAAACGAGGTCTAAAATCATGTTTGTTGCACTTAACAAGGTCTAAAATCATGTTTGTGGCGCAAAACGAGGTCTAAAATCATGTTTGTGGCACAAAACGAGGCCTAAAATCATGTTTGCGGCGCAAAACGAGGTCTAAAATCATGTTTGCGGCACTAAACGAGGCCTAAAATCATGTTTGCGGCACTAAACGAGGTCTAAAATCATGTTTGTGGCACTAAACAAGGCCTAAAATGATGTTTGCGGCGCAAAACGAGGTCTAAAATCATGTTTGTTGCACTTAACAAGGTCTAAAATCATGTTTGTGGCACAAAACGAGGCCTAAAATCATGTTTGCGGCGCAAAACGAGGTCTAAAATCATGTTTGTTGCACTTAACAAGGTCTAAAATCATGTTTGTGGCACTAAACAAGGCCTAAAATGATGTTTGCGACGCAAAACGAGGTCTAAAATCATGTTTGTTGCACTTAACAAGGTCTAAAATCATGTTTGTGGCACAAAACGAGGCCTAAAATCATGTTTGCGGCGCAAAACGAGGTCTAAAATCATGTTTGTTGCACTTAACAAGGTCTAAAATCATGTTTGTGGTGCAAAACGAGGTCTAAAATCATGTTTGTGGCACAAAACGAGGCCTAAAATCATGTTTGCGGCGCAAAACGAGGTCTAAAATCATGTTTGTGGCACAAAACGAGGCCTAAAATCATGTTTGCGGCGCAAAACGAGGTCTAAAATCATGTTTGTTCTACTTAACAAGGTCTAAAATCATGTTTGTGGTGCAAAACGAGGTCTAAAATCATGTTTGTGGCACAAAACGAGGCCTAAAATCATGTTTGCGGCGCAAAACGAGGTCTAAAATCATGTTTGTGGCACAAAACGAGGCCTAAAATCATGTTTGCGGCGCAAAACGAGGTCTAAAATCATGTTTGTTCTACTTAACAAGGTCTAAAATCATGTTTGTGGCGCAAAACGAGGTCTAAAATCATGTTTGTGGCACAAAACGAGGCCTAAAATCATGTTTGCGGCGCAAAACGAGGTCTAAAATCATGTTTGTGGCACAAAACGAGGCCTAAAATCATGTTTGCGGCGCAAAACGAGGTCTAAAATCATGTTTGCGGCACTAAACGAGGCCTAAAATCATGTTTGCGGCGCAAAACGAGGTCTAAAATCATGTTTGCGGCGCAAAACGAGGTCTAAAATCATGTTTGTTGCACTTAACAAGGTCTAAAATCATGTTTGTGGCACTAAACAAGGCCTAAAATCATGTTTGCGACACAAAACTATTGTAGACCTTGTTTATTGCAGCAAACATGATTTTAGACCTTGTTTTGTGCCACAAACATGATTTTAGACCTCGTTTTGTGCCACAAACATGATTTTAGGCCTCGTTTTGTGCCACAAACATGATTTTAGACCTCGTTTTGTGCCACAAACATGATTTTAGACCTCGTTTTGCGCCGCAAACATGATTTTAGGCCTCGTTTTGTGTCGCAAACATGATTTTAGACCTCGTTTTGTGCCACAAACATGATTTTAGACCTCGTTTTGCTCCGCAAACATGATTTTAGGCCTCGTTTTGTGCCACAAACATGATTTTAGGCCTCGTTTTGTGCCACAAACATGATTTTAGACCTTGTTTTGTGCCGCAAACATGATTTTAGGCCTCGTTTTGTGCCGCAAACATGATTTTAGACCTCGTTTTGTGTCGCAAACATGATCTTAGACCTCGTTTTGTGCCACAAACATGATTTTAGACCTCGTTAAGTGCCACAAACATGATTTTAGACCTCGTTTTGTGCCGCAAACATGATTTTAGACCTTGTTTTGTGCCGTAAACATGATTTTAGACCTTGTTTTGTGCCACAAACATGATTTTAGACCTTGTTAAGGTGCAGCAAACATGATTTTAGATGTTTGCGGCACAAAAGAAGGTCTAAAATCATGTTTGCGGCACAAAACGAGGTCTAAAATCATGTTTGCGGCACAAAACGAGGCCTAAAATCATGTTTGTGGCACAAAACGAGGTCTAAAATCATGTTTGCGACACAAAACGAGGCCTAAAATCATGTTTGCGGCGCAAAACGAGGTCTAAAATCATGTTTGTGGCACAAAACGAGGTCTAAAATCATGTTTGTGGCACAAAACGAGGCCTAAAATCATGTTTGTGGCACAAAACGAGGTCTAAAATCATGTTTGTGGCACAAAACAAGGTCTAAAATCATGTTTGCTGCAATAAACAAGGTCTACAATAGTTTTGTGTCGCAAACATGATTTTAGGCCTTGTTTAGTGCCACAAACATGATTTTAGGCCTCGTTTTGTGTCGCAAACATGATTTTAGACCTCGTTAAGTGCCACAAACATGATTTTAGACCTCGTTTTGTGCCACAAACATGATTTTAGACCTTGTTAAGGTGCAGCAAACATGATTTTAGATGTTTGCGGCACAAAAGAAGGTCTAAAATCATGTTTGCGGCACAAAACGAGGTCTAAAATCATGTTTGCGGCACTAAACGAGGCCTAAAATCATGTTTGCGACACAAAACGAGGTCTAAAATCATATTTGCGACACAAAACGAGGTCTAAAATCATGTTTGTGGCACTAAACAAGGCCTAAAATGATGTTTGCGGCGCAAAACGAGGTCTAAAATCATGTTTGTTGCACTTAACAAGGTCTAAAATCATGTTTGTGGCACAAACCGAGGCCTAAAATCATGTTTGCGGCGCAAAACGAGGTCTAAAATCATGTTTGTTGCACTTAACAAGGTCTAAAATCATGTTTGTGGCACAAAACGAGGCCTAAAATCATGTTTGCGGCGCAAAACGAGGTCTAAAATCATGTTTGAGGCACTAAACAAGGTCTAAAATCATGTTTGTGGCACTAAACAAGGCCTAAAATCATGTTTGCGACACAAAACGAGGTCTAAAATCATGTTGTGGCACTAAACAAGGCCTAAAATGATGTTTGCGGCGCAAAACGAGGTCTAAAATCATGTTTGTTGCACTTAACAAGGTCTAAAATCATGTTTGTGGCACAAAACGAGGCCTAAAATCATGTTTGCGGCGCAAAACGAGGTCTAAAATCATGTTTGTTGCACTTAACAAGGTCTAAAATCATGTTTGTGGCACAAAACGAGGCCTAAAATCATGTTTGCGGCGCAAAACGAGGTCTAAAATCATGTTTGAGGCACTAAACAAGGTCTAAAATCATGTTTGTGGCACTAAACAAGGCCTAAAATCATGTTTGCGACACAAAACGAGGTCTAAAATCATGTTGTGGCACTAAACAAGGCCTAAAATGATGTTTGCGGCGCAAAACGAGGTCTAAAATCATGTTTGTTGCACTTAACAAGGTCTAAAATCATGTTTGTGGCACAAAACGAGGCCTAAAATCATGTTTGCGGCGCAAAACGAGGTCTAAAATCATGTTTGTTGCACTTAACAAGGTCTAAAATCATGTTTGTGGCACAAAACGAGGCCTAAAATCATGTTTGCGGCGCAAAACGAGGTCTAAAATCATGTTTGTTGCACTTAACAAGGTCTAAAATCATGTTTGTGGCACTAAACAAGGCCTAAAATCATGTTTGCGACACAAAACTATTGTAGACCTTGTTTATTGCAGCAAACATGATTTTAGACCTTGTTTTGTGCCACAAACATGATTTTAGACCTCGTTTTGTGCCACAAACATGATTTTAGGCCTCGTTTTGTGCCACAAACATGATTTTAGACCTCGTTTTGTGCCGCAAACATGATTTTAGACCTCGTTTTGCACCGCAAACATGATTTTAGGCCTCGTTTTGTGCCGCAAACATGATTTTAGACCTCGTTTTGCGCCGCAAACATGATTTTAGGCCTCGTTTTGTGCCACAAACATGATTTTAGACCTTGTTAAGTGCCACAAACATGATTTTAGGCCTCGTTTTGTGCCACAAACATGATTTTAGACCTCGTTTTGCGCCGCAAACATGATTTTAGGCCTCGTTTTGTGTCGCAAACATGATTTTAGACCTCGTTTTGTGCCACAAACATGATTTTAGACCTTGTTAAGTGCAACAAACATGATTTTAGGCCTCGTTTTGTGCCACAAACATGATTTTAGGCCTCGTTTTGTGCCACAAACATGATTTTAGACCTTGTTTTGTGCCGCAAACATGATTTTAGGCCTCGTTTTGTGCCACAAACATGATTTTAGACCCCGTTTTGCGCCGCAAACATGATTTTAGGCCTCGTTTTGTGCCACAAACATGATTTTAGGCCTCGTTTTGTGCCACAAACATGATTTTAGACCTTGTTTTGTGCCACAAACATGATTTTAGACCTTGTTTTGTGCCGCAAACATGATTTTAGGCCTCGTTTTGTGCCGCAAACATGATTTTAGGCCTCGTTTTGTGCAACAAACATGATTTTAGACCTTGTTAAGGTGCAGCAAACATGATTTTAGATGTTTGCGGCACAAAAGAAGGTCTAAAATCATGTTTGCGGCACAAAACGAGGTCTAAAATCATGTTTGCGGCACTAAACGAGGCCTAAAATCATGTTTGCGACACAAAACGAGGTCTAAAATCATGTTTGCGACACAAAACGAGGTCTAAAATCATGTTTGCGGCACTAAACGAGGCCTAAAATGATGTTTGCGGCGCAAAACGAGGTCTAAAATCAAGTTTGCGGCACTAAACGAGGTCTAAAATCATGTTTGTGGCACAAAACGAGGCCTAAAATCATGTTTGCGGCGCAAAACGAGGTCTAAAATCATGTTTGTTGCACTTAACAAGGTCTAAAATCATGTTTGCGGCACTAAACGAGGCCTAAAATCATGTTTGCGGCGCAAAACGAGGTCTAAAATCATGTTTGTGGCACAAAACGAGGCCTAAAATCATGTTTGCGGCGCAAAACGAGGTCTAAAATCATGTTTGTTGCACTTAACAAGGTCTAAAATCATGTTTGTGGCACAAAACGAGGCCTAAAATCATGTTTGCGGCGCAAAACGAGGTCTAAAATCATGTTTGTTGCACTTAACAAGGTCTAATATCATGTTTGTGGCACAAAACGAGGCCTAAAATCATGTTTGCGGCGCAAAACGAGGTCTAAAATCATGTTTGCGGCACAAAACGAGGTCTAAAATCATGTTTGTGGCACTTAACAAGGTCTAAAATCATGTTTGTGGCACAAAACGAGGTCTAAAATCACGTTTGCGGCGCAAAACGAGGTCTAAAATCATGTTTGCGGCACAAAACAAGGTCTAAAATCATGTTTGTGGCACAAAACGAGGCCTAAAATCATGTTTGTGGCACAAAACGAGGTCTAAAATCATGTTTGTGGCACAAAACGAGGCCTAAAATCATGTTTGTGGCACAAAACGAGGTCTAAAATCATGTTTGTGGCACAAAACAAGGTCTAAAATCATGTTTGCTGCAATAAAAAAGGTCTACAATAGTTTTGTGTCGCAAACATGATTTTAGGCCTTGTTTAGTGCCACAAACATGATTTTAGACCTTGTTAAGTGCAACAAACATGATTTTAGACCTCGTTTAGTGCCGCAAACATGATTTTAGACCTCGTTTTGCGCCGCAACATGATTTTAGGCCTCGTTTTGTGCCACAAACATGATTTTAGACCTCGTTTTGCGCCGCAAACATGATTTTAGGCCTCGTTTTGTGCCACAAACATGATTTTAGACCTTGTTTTGTGCCGCAAACATGATTTTAGGCCTCGTTTTGTGCCACAAACATGATTTTAGACCTCGTTTTGCGCCGCAAACATGATTTTAGGCCTCGTTTTGTGCCACAAACATGATTTTAGGCCTCGTTTTGTGCCACAAACATGATTTTAGACCTTGTTTTGTGCCACAAACATGATTTTAGACCTTGTTTTGTGCCGCAAACATGATTTTAGGCCTCGTTTTGTGCCGCAAACATGATTTTAGGCCTCGTTTTGTGCAACAAACATGATTTTAGACCTTGTTAAGGTGCAGCAAACATTTTAGATGTTTGCGGCACAAAAGAAGGTCTAAAATCATGTTTGCGGCACAAAACGAGGTCTAAAATCATGTTTGCGGCACTAAACGAGGCCTAAAATCATGTTTGCGACACAAAACGAGGTCTAAAATCATGTTTGCGACACAAAACGAGGTCTAAAATCATGTTTGCGGCACTAAACGAGGCCTAAAATGATGTTTGCGGCGCAAAACGAGGTCTAAAATCAAGTTTGCGGCACTAAACGAGGTCTAAAATCATGTTTGTGGCACAAAACGAGGCCTAAAATCATGTTTGCGGCGCAAAACGAGGTCTAAAATCATGTTTGTTGCACTTAACAAGGTCTAAAATCATGTTTGCGGCACTAAACGAGGCCTAAAATCATGTTTGCGGCGCAAAACGAGGTCTAAAATCATGTTTGTGGCACAAAACGAGGCCTAAAATCATGTTTGCGGCGCAAAACGAGGTCTAAAATCATGTTTGTTGCACTTAACAAGGTCTAAAATCATGTTTGTGGCACAAAACGAGGCCTAAAATCATGTTTGCGGCGCAAAACGAGGTCTAAAATCATGTTTGTTGCACTTAACAAGGTCTAATATCATGTTTGTGGCACAAAACGAGGCCTAAAATCATGTTTGCGGCGCAAAACGAGGTCTAAAATCATGTTTGCGGCACAAAACGAGGTCTAAAATCATGTTTGTGGCACTTAACAAGGTCTAAAATCATGTTTGTGGCACAAAACGAGGTCTAAAATCACGTTTGCGGCGCAAAACGAGGTCTAAAATCATGTTTGCGGCACAAAACAAGGTCTAAAATCATGTTTGTGGCACAAAACGAGGCCTAAAATCATGTTTGTGGCACAAAACGAGGTCTAAAATCATGTTTGTGGCACAAAACGAGGCCTAAAATCATGTTTGTGGCACAAAACGAGGTCTAAAATCATGTTTGTGGCACAAAACAAGGTCTAAAATCATGTTTGCTGCAATAAAAAAGGTCTACAATAGTTTTGTGTCGCAAACATGATTTTAGGCCTTGTTTAGTGCCACAAACATGATTTTAGACCTTGTTAAGTGCAACAAACATGATTTTAGACCTCGTTTAGTGCCGCAAACATGATTTTAGACCTCGTTTTGCGCCGCAACATGATTTTAGGCCTCGTTTAGTGCCGCAAACATGATTTTAGACCTCGTTTTGCGCCGCAAACATGATTTTAGGCCTCGTTTTGTGCCACAAACATGATTTTAGACCTTGTTAAGTGCAACAAACATGATTTTAGACCTCGTTTTGCGCCGCAAACATGATTTTAGGCCTCGTTTTGTGCCACAAACATGATTTTAGACCTTGTTAAGTGCAACAAACATGATTTTAGACCTCGTTTTGCGCCGCAAACATGATTTTAGGCCTCGTTTTGTGCCACAAACATGATTTTAGACCTTGTTAAGTGCAACAAACATGATTTTAGACCTTGTTTTGTGCCACAAACATGATTTTAGACCTTGTTTTGTGCCGCAAACATGATTTTAGGCCTCGTTTTGTGCCACAAACATGATTTTAGACCTCGTTTTGCGCCGCAAACTTGATTTTAGGCCTCGTTTTGTGCCACAAACATGATTTTAGACCTCGTTAAGTGCCACAAACATGATTTTAGACCTTGTTTTGTGCCGCAAACATGATTTTAGACCTCGTTTTGCGCCGCAAACGTGATTTTAGACCTCGTTTTGTGCCGCAAACATGATTTTAGACCTCGTTTTGCGCCGCAAACATGATTTTAGGCCTCGTTTTGTGCCACAAACATGATTTTAGACCTTGTTTTGTGCCGCAAACATGATTTTAGGCCTCGTTTTGTGCCACAAACATGATTTTAGACCTCGTTTTGCGCCGCAAACATGATTTTAGGCCTCGTTTTGTGCCACAAACATGATTTTAGGCCTCGTTTTGTGCCACAAACATGATTTTAGACCTTGTTTTGTGCCACAAACATGATTTTAGACCTTGTTTTGTGCCGCAAACATGATTTTAGGCCTCGTTTTGTGCCGCAAACATGATTTTAGGCCTCGTTTTGTGCAACAAACATGATTTTAGACCTTGTTAAGGTGCAGCAAACATTTTAGATGTTTGCGGCACAAAAGAAGGTCTAAAATCATGTTTGCGGCACAAAACGAGGTCTAAAATCATGTTTGCGGCACTAAACGAGGCCTAAAATCATGTTTGCGACACAAAACGAGGTCTAAAATCATGTTTGCGACACAAAACGAGGTCTAAAATCATGTTTGCGGCACTAAACGAGGCCTAAAATGATGTTTGCGGCGCAAAACGAGGTCTAAAATCATGTTGTGGCACTAAACAAGGCCTAAAATGATGTTTGCGGCGCAAAACGAGGTCTAAAATCATGTTTGTTGCACTTAACAAGGTCTAAAATCATGTTTGTGGCACAAAACGAGGCCTAAAATCATGTTTGCGGCGCAAAACGAGGTCTAAAATCATGTTTGTTGCACTTAACAAGGTCTAAAATCATGTTTGTGGCACAAAACGAGGCCTAAAATCATGTTTGCGGCGCAAAACGAGGTCTAAAATCATGTTTGAGGCACTAAACAAGGTCTAAAATCATGTTTGTGGCACTAAACAAGGCCTAAAATCATGTTTGCGACACAAAACGAGGTCTAAAATCATGTTGTGGCACTAAACAAGGCCTAAAATGATGTTTGCGGCGCAAAACGAGGTCTAAAATCATGTTTGTTGCACTTAACAAGGTCTAAAATCATGTTTGTGGCACAAAACGAGGCCTAAAATCATGTTTGCGGCGCAAAACGAGGTCTAAAATCATGTTTGTTGCACTTAACAAGGTCTAAAATCATGTTTGTGGCACAAAACGAGGCCTAAAATCATGTTTGCGGCGCAAAACGAGGTCTAAAATCATGTTTGTTGCACTTAACAAGGTCTAAAATCATGTTTGTGGCACTAAACAAGGCCTAAAATCATGTTTGCGACACAAAACTATTGTAGACCTTGTTTATTGCAGCAAACATGATTTTAGACCTTGTTTTGTGCCACAAACATGATTTTAGACCTCGTTTTGTGCCACAAACATGATTTTAGGCCTCGTTTTGTGCCACAAACATGATTTTAGACCTCGTTTTGTGCCGCAAACATGATTTTAGACCTCGTTTTGCACCGCAAACATGATTTTAGGCCTCGTTTTGTGCCGCAAACATGATTTTAGACCTCGTTTTGCGCCGCAAACATGATTTTAGGCCTCGTTTTGTGCCACAAACATGATTTTAGACCTTGTTAAGTGCCACAAACATGATTTTAGGCCTCGTTTTGTGCCACAAACATGATTTTAGACCTCGTTTTGCGCCGCAAACATGATTTTAGGCCTCGTTTTGTGTCGCAAACATGATTTTAGACCTCGTTTTGTGCCACAAACATGATTTTAGACCTTGTTAAGTGCAACAAACATGATTTTAGGCCTCGTTTTGTGCCACAAACATGATTTTAGGCCTCGTTTTGTGCCACAAACATGATTTTAGACCTTGTTTTGTGCCGCAAACATGATTTTAGGCCTCGTTTTGTGCCACAAACATGATTTTAGACCCCGTTTTGCGCCGCAAACATGATTTTAGGCCTCGTTTTGTGCCACAAACATGATTTTAGGCCTCGTTTTGTGCCACAAACATGATTTTAGACCTTGTTTTGTGCCACAAACATGATTTTAGACCTTGTTTTGTGCCGCAAACATGATTTTAGGCCTCGTTTTGTGCAACAAACATGATTTTAGACCTTGTTAAGGTGCAGCAAACATTTTAGATGTTTGCGGCACAAAAGAAGGTCTAAAATCATGTTTGCGGCACAAAACGAGGTCTAAAATCATGTTTGCGGCACTAAACGAGGCCTAAAATCATGTTTGCGACACAAAACGAGGTCTAAAATCATGTTTGCGACACAAAACGAGGTCTAAAATCATGTTTGCGGCACTAAACGAGGCCTAAAATGATGTTTGCGGCGCAAAACGAGGTCTAAAATCAAGTTTGCGGCACTAAACGAGGTCTAAAATCATGTTTGTGGCACAAAACGAGGCCTAAAATCATGTTTGCGGCGCAAAACGAGGTCTAAAATCATGTTTGTTGCACTTAACAAGGTCTAAAATCATGTTTGCGGCACTAAACGAGGCCTAAAATCATGTTTGCGGCGCAAAACGAGGTCTAAAATCATGTTTGTGGCACAAAACGAGGCCTAAAATCATGTTTGCGGCGCAAAACGAGGTCTAAAATCATGTTTGTTGCACTTAACAAGGTCTAAAATCATGTTTGTGGCACAAAACGAGGCCTAAAATCATGTTTGCGGCGCAAAACGAGGTCTAAAATCATGTTTGTTGCACTTAACAAGGTCTAATATCATGTTTGTGGCACAAAACGAGGCCTAAAATCATGTTTGCGGCGCAAAACGAGGTCTAAAATCATGTTTGCGGCACAAAACGAGGTCTAAAATCATGTTTGTGGCACTTAACAAGGTCTAAAATCATGTTTGTGGCACAAAACGAGGTCTAAAATCACGTTTGCGGCGCAAAACGAGGTCTAAAATCATGTTTGCGGCACAAAACAAGGTCTAAAATCATGTTTGTGGCACAAAACGAGGCCTAAAATCATGTTTGTGGCACAAAACGAGGTCTAAAATCATGTTTGTGGCACAAAACGAGGCCTAAAATCATGTTTGTGGCACAAAACGAGGTCTAAAATCATGTTTGTGGCACAAAACAAGGTCTAAAATCATGTTTGCTGCAATAAAAAAGGTCTACAATAGTTTTGTGTCGCAAACATGATTTTAGGCCTTGTTTAGTGCCACAAACATGATTTTAGACCTTGTTAAGTGCAACAAACATGATTTTAGACCTCGTTTAGTGCCGCAAACATGATTTTAGACCTCGTTTTGCGCCGCAACATGATTTTAGGCCTCGTTTAGTGCCGCAAACATGATTTTAGACCTCGTTTTGCGCCGCAAACATGATTTTAGGCCTCGTTTTGTGCCACAAACATGATTTTAGACCTTGTTAAGTGCAACAAACATGATTTTAGACCTCGTTTTGCGCCGCAAACATGATTTTAGGCCTCGTTTTGTGCCACAAACATGATTTTAGACCTTGTTAAGTGCAACAAACATGATTTTAGACCTCGTTTTGCGCCGCAAACATGATTTTAGGCCTCGTTTTGTGCCACAAACATGATTTTAGACCTTGTTAAGTGCAACAAACATGATTTTAGACCTTGTTTTGTGCCACAAACATGATTTTAGACCTTGTTTTGTGCCGCAAACATGATTTTAGGCCTCGTTTTGTGCCACAAACATGATTTTAGACCTCGTTTTGCGCCGCAAACTTGATTTTAGGCCTCGTTTTGTGCCACAAACATGATTTTAGACCTCGTTAAGTGCCACAAACATGATTTTAGACCTTGTTTTGTGCCGCAAACATGATTTTAGACCTCGTTTTGCGCCGCAAACGTGATTTTAGACCTCGTTTTGTGCCGCAAACATGATTTTAGACCTCGTTTTGCGCCGCAAACATGATTTTAGGCCTCGTTTTGTGCCACAAACATGATTTTAGACCTTGTTTTGTGCCGCAAACATGATTTTAGGCCTCGTTTTGTGCCACAAACATGATTTTAGACCTCGTTTTGCGCCGCAAACATGATTTTAGGCCTCGTTTTGTGCCACAAACATGATTTTAGGCCTCGTTTTGTGCCACAAACATGATTTTAGACCTTGTTTTGTGCCACAAACATGATTTTAGACCTTGTTTTGTGCCGCAAACATGATTTTAGGCCTCGTTTTGTGCCGCAAACATGATTTTAGGCCTCGTTTTGTGCAACAAACATGATTTTAGACCTTGTTAAGGTGCAGCAAACATTTTAGATGTTTGCGGCACAAAAGAAGGTCTAAAATCATGTTTGCGGCACAAAACGAGGTCTAAAATCATGTTTGCGGCACTAAACGAGGCCTAAAATCATGTTTGCGACACAAAACGAGGTCTAAAATCATGTTTGCGACACAAAACGAGGTCTAAAATCATGTTTGCGGCACTAAACGAGGCCTAAAATGATGTTTGCGGCGCAAAACGAGGTCTAAAATCAAGTTTGCGGCACTAAACGAGGTCTAAAATCATGTTTGTGGCACAAAACGAGGCCTAAAATCATGTTTGCGGCGCAAAACGAGGTCTAAAATCATGTTTGTTGCACTTAACAAGGTCTAAAATCATGTTTGCGGCACTAAACGAGGCCTAAAATCATGTTTGCGGCGCAAAACGAGGTCTAAAATCATGTTTGTGGCACAAAACGAGGCCTAAAATCATGTTTGCGGCGCAAAACGAGGTCTAAAATCATGTTTGTTGCACTTAACAAGGTCTAAAATCATGTTTGTGGCACAAAACGAGGCCTAAAATCATGTTTGCGGCGCAAAACGAGGTCTAAAATCATGTTTGTTGCACTTAACAAGGTCTAATATCATGTTTGTGGCACAAAACGAGGCCTAAAATCATGTTTGCGGCGCAAAACGAGGTCTAAAATCATGTTTGCGGCACAAAACGAGGTCTAAAATCATGTTTGTGGCACTTAACAAGGTCTAAAATCATGTTTGTGGCACAAAACGAGGTCTAAAATCACGTTTGCGGCGCAAAACGAGGTCTAAAATCATGTTTGCGGCACAAAACAAGGTCTAAAATCATGTTTGTGGCACAAAACGAGGCCTAAAATCATGTTTGTGGCACAAAACGAGGTCTAAAATCATGTTTGTGGCACAAAACGAGGCCTAAAATCATGTTTGTGGCACAAAACGAGGTCTAAAATCATGTTTGTGGCACAAAACAAGGTCTAAAATCATGTTTGCTGCAATAAAAAAGGTCTACAATAGTTTTGTGTCGCAAACATGATTTTAGGCCTTGTTTAGTGCCACAAACATGATTTTAGACCTTGTTAAGTGCAACAAACATGATTTTTAGACCTCGTTTAGTGCCGCAAACATGATTTTAGACCTCGTTTTGCGCCGCAACATGATTTTAGGCCTCGTTTAGTGCCGCAAACATGATTTTAGACCTCGTTTTGCGCCGCAAACATGATTTTAGGCCTCGTTTTGTGCCACAAACATGATTTTAGACCTTGTTAAGTGCAACAAACATGATTTTAGACCTCGTTTTGCGCCGCAAACATGATTTTAGGCCTCGTTTTGTGCCACAAACATGATTTTAGACCTTGTTAAGTGCAACAAACATGATTTTAGACCTCGTTTTGCGCCGCAAACATGATTTTAGGCCTCGTTTTGTGCCACAAACATGATTTTAGACCTTGTTAAGTGCAACAAACATGATTTTAGACCTTGTTTTGTGCCACAAACATGATTTTAGACCTTGTTTTGTGCCGCAAACATGATTTTAGGCCTCGTTTTGTGCCACAAACATGATTTTAGACCTCGTTTTGCGCCGCAAACTTGATTTTAGGCCTCGTTTTGTGCCACAAACATGATTTTAGGCCTCGTTTTGTGCCACAAACATGATTTTAGACCTTGTTTTGTGCCACAAACATGATTTTAGACCTCGTTTTGTGCAACAAACATGATTTTAGACCTTGTTTTGTGCCACAAACATGATTTTAGACCTCGTTTTGTGCCGCAAACATGATTTTAGGCCTCGTTTTGTGCCGCAAACATGATTTTAGGCCTCGTTTTGTGCAACAAACATGATTTTAGACCTTGTTAAGGTGCAGCAAACATGATTTTAGATGTTTGCGGCACAAAAGAAGGTCTAAAATCATGTTTGCGGCACAAAACGAGGTCTAAAATCATGTTTGCGGCACTAAACGAGGCCTAAAATGATGTTTGCGACACAAAACGAGGTCTAAAATCATGTTTGTGGCACTAAACAAGGCCTAAAATGATGTTTGCGGCGCAAAACGAGGTCTAAAATCATGTTTGTTGCACTTAACAAGGTCTAAAATCATGTTTGTGGCAAAAAACGAGGCCTAAAATCATGTTTGCGGCGCAAAACGAGGTCTAAAATCATGTTTGCGGCACTAAACGAGGCCTAAAATCATGTTTGCGGCACTAAACGAGGTCTAAAATCATGTTTGCGACACAAAACGAGGTCTAAAATCATGTTTGTTGCACTTAACAAGGTCTAAAATCATGTTTGTGGCGCAAAACGAGGTCTAAAATCATGTTTGTGGCACAAAACGAGGCCTAAAATCATGTTTGCGGCGCAAAACGAGGTCTAAAATCATGTTTGCGGCACTAAACGAGGCCTAAAATCATGTTTGCGGCACTAAACGAGGTCTAAAATCATGTTTGCGACACAAAACGAGGTCTAAAATCATGTTTGTTGCACTTAACAAGGTCTAAAATCATGTTTGTGGCACAAAACGAGGCCTAAAATCATGTTTGCGGCGCAAAACGAGGTCTAAAATCATGTTTGCGGCACTAAACGAGGCCTAAAATCATGTTTGCGGCGCAAAATGAGGTCTAAAATCATGTTTGCGGCACTAAACGAGGCCTAAAATCATGTTTGTGGCACAAAACGAGGCCTAAAATCATGTTTGCGGCGCAAAACGAGGTCTAAAATCATGTTTGTTGCACTTAACAAGGTCTAAAATCATGTTTGTGGCACAAAACGAGGCCTAAAATCATGTTTGCGGCACTAAACGAGGCCTAAAATCATGTTTGCGGCGCAAAACGAGGTCTAAAATCATGTTTGTGGCACAAAACGAGGCCTAAAATCATGTTTGCGGCGCAAAACGAGGTCTAAAATCATGTTTGTTGCACTTAACAAGGTCTAAAATCATGTTTGTGGCACAAAACGAGGCCTAAAATCATGTTTGCGGCGCAAAACGAGGTCTAAAATCATGTTTGTTGCACTTAACAAGGTCTAAAATCATGTTTGTGGCACTAAACAAGGCCTAAAATCATGTTTGCGACACAAAACTATTGTAGACCTTGTTTATTGCAGCAAACATGATTTTAGACCTTGTTTTGTGCCACAAACATGATTTTAGACCTTGTTTTGTGCCGCAAACATGATTTTAGGCCTCGTTTTGTGCCACAAACATGATTTTAGACCTCGTTTTGCGCCGCAAACATGATTTTAGGCCTCGTTTTGTGCCACAAACATGATTTTAGGCCTCGTTTTGTGCCACAAACATGATTTTAGACCTTGTTTTGTGCCACAAACATGATTTTAGACCTTGTTTTGTGCCGCAAACATGATTTTAGGCCTCGTTTTGTGCCGCAAACATGATTTTAGGCCTCGTTTTGTGCAACAAACATGATTTTAGACCTTGTTAAGGTGCAGCAAACATTTTAGATGTTTGCGGCACAAAAGAAGGTCTAAAATCATGTTTGCGGCACAAAACGAGGTCTAAAATCATGTTTGCGGCACTAAACGAGGCCTAAAATCATGTTTGCGACACAAAACGAGGTCTAAAATCATGTTTGCGACACAAAACGAGGTCTAAAATCATGTTTGCGGCACTAAACGAGGCCTAAAATGATGTTTGCGGCGCAAAACGAGGTCTAAAATCAAGTTTGCGGCACTAAACGAGGTCTAAAATCATGTTTGTGGCACAAAACGAGGCCTAAAATCATGTTTGCGGCGCAAAACGAGGTCTAAAATCATGTTTGTTGCACTTAACAAGGTCTAAAATCATGTTTGCGGCACTAAACGAGGCCTAAAATCATGTTTGCGGCGCAAAACGAGGTCTAAAATCATGTTTGTGGCACAAAACGAGGCCTAAAATCATGTTTGCGGCGCAAAACGAGGTCTAAAATCATGTTTGTTGCACTTAACAAGGTCTAAAATCATGTTTGTGGCACAAAACGAGGCCTAAAATCATGTTTGCGGCGCAAAACGAGGTCTAAAATCATGTTTGTTGCACTTAACAAGGTCTAATATCATGTTTGTGGCACAAAACGAGGCCTAAAATCATGTTTGCGGCGCAAAACGAGGTCTAAAATCATGTTTGCGGCACAAAACGAGGTCTAAAATCATGTTTGTGGCACTTAACAAGGTCTAAAATCATGTTTGTGGCACAAAACGAGGTCTAAAATCACGTTTGCGGCGCAAAACGAGGTCTAAAATCATGTTTGCGGCACAAAACAAGGTCTAAAATCATGTTTGTGGCACAAAACGAGGCCTAAAATCATGTTTGTGGCACAAAACGAGGTCTAAAATCATGTTTGTGGCACAAAACGAGGCCTAAAATCATGTTTGTGGCACAAAACGAGGTCTAAAATCATGTTTGTGGCACAAAACAAGGTCTAAAATCATGTTTGCTGCAATAAAAAAGGTCTACAATAGTTTTGTGTCGCAAACATGATTTTAGGCCTTGTTTAGTGCCACAAACATGATTTTAGACCTTGTTAAGTGCAACAAACATGATTTTTAGACCTCGTTTAGTGCCGCAAACATGATTTTAGACCTCGTTTTGCGCCGCAACATGATTTTAGGCCTCGTTTAGTGCCGCAAACATGATTTTAGACCTCGTTTTGCGCCGCAAACATGATTTTAGGCCTCGTTTTGTGCCACAAACATGATTTTAGACCTTGTTAAGTGCAACAAACATGATTTTAGACCTCGTTTTGCGCCGCAAACATGATTTTAGGCCTCGTTTTGTGCCACAAACATGATTTTAGACCTTGTTAAGTGCAACAAACATGATTTTAGACCTCGTTTTGCGCCGCAAACATGATTTTAGGCCTCGTTTTGTGCCACAAACATGATTTTAGACCTTGTTAAGTGCAACAAACATGATTTTAGACCTTGTTTTGTGCCACAAACATGATTTTAGACCTTGTTTTGTGCCGCAAACATGATTTTAGGCCTCGTTTTGTGCCACAAACATGATTTTAGACCTCGTTTTGCGCCGCAAACTTGATTTTAGGCCTCGTTTTGTGCCACAAACATGATTTTAGGCCTCGTTTTGTGCCACAAACATGATTTTAGACCTTGTTTTGTGCCACAAACATGATTTTAGACCTCGTTTTGTGCAACAAACATGATTTTAGACCTTGTTTTGTGCCACAAACATGATTTTAGACCTCGTTTTGTGCCGCAAACATGATTTTAGGCCTCGTTTTGTGCCGCAAACATGATTTTAGGCCTCGTTTTGTGCAACAAACATGATTTTAGACCTTGTTAAGGTGCAGCAAACATGATTTTAGATGTTTGCGGCACAAAAGAAGGTCTAAAATCATGTTTGCGGCACAAAACGAGGTCTAAAATCATGTTTGCGGCACTAAACGAGGCCTAAAATGATGTTTGCGACACAAAACGAGGTCTAAAATCATGTTTGTGGCACTAAACAAGGCCTAAAATGATGTTTGCGGCGCAAAACGAGGTCTAAAATCATGTTTGTTGCACTTAACAAGGTCTAAAATCATGTTTGTGGCAAAAAACGAGGCCTAAAATCATGTTTGCGGCGCAAAACGAGGTCTAAAATCATGTTTGCGGCACTAAACGAGGCCTAAAATCATGTTTGCGGCACTAAACGAGGTCTAAAATCATGTTTGCGACACAAAACGAGGTCTAAAATCATGTTTGTTGCACTTAACAAGGTCTAAAATCATGTTTGTGGCGCAAAACGAGGTCTAAAATCATGTTTGTGGCACAAAACGAGGCCTAAAATCATGTTTGCGGCGCAAAACGAGGTCTAAAATCATGTTTGCGGCACTAAACGAGGCCTAAAATCATGTTTGCGGCACTAAACGAGGTCTAAAATCATGTTTGCGACACAAAACGAGGTCTAAAATCATGTTTGTTGCACTTAACAAGGTCTAAAATCATGTTTGTGGCACAAAACGAGGCCTAAAATCATGTTTGCGGCGCAAAACGAGGTCTAAAATCATGTTTGCGGCACTAAACGAGGCCTAAAATCATGTTTGCGGCGCAAAATGAGGTCTAAAATCATGTTTGCGGCACTAAACGAGGCCTAAAATCATGTTTGTGGCACAAAACGAGGCCTAAAATCATGTTTGCGGCGCAAAACGAGGTCTAAAATCATGTTTGTTGCACTTAACAAGGTCTAAAATCATGTTTGTGGCACAAAACGAGGCCTAAAATCATGTTTGCGGCACTAAACGAGGCCTAAAATCATGTTTGCGGCGCAAAACGAGGTCTAAAATCATGTTTGTGGCACAAAACGAGGCCTAAAATCATGTTTGCGGCGCAAAACGAGGTCTAAAATCATGTTTGTTGCACTTAACAAGGTCTAAAATCATGTTTGTGGCACAAAACGAGGCCTAAAATCATGTTTGCGGCGCAAAACGAGGTCTAAAATCATGTTTGTTGCACTTAACAAGGTCTAAAATCATGTTTGTGGCACTAAACAAGGCCTAAAATCATGTTTGCGACACAAAACTATTGTAGACCTTGTTTATTGCAGCAAACATGATTTTAGACCTTGTTTTGTGCCACAAACATGATTTTAGACCTTGTTTTGTGCCGCAAACATGATTTTAGGCCTCGTTTTGTGCCACAAACATGATTTTAGACCTCGTTTTGCGCCGCAAACATGATTTTAGGCCTCGTTTTGTGCCACAAACATGATTTTAGGCCTCGTTTTGTGCCACAAACATGATTTTAGACCTTGTTTTGTGCCACAAACATGATTTTAGACCTTGTTTTGTGCCGCAAACATGATTTTAGGCCTCGTTTTGTGCCGCAAACATGATTTTAGGCCTCGTTTTGTGCAACAAACATGATTTTAGACCTTGTTAAGGTGCAGCAAACATTTTAGATGTTTGCGGCACAAAAGAAGGTCTAAAATCATGTTTGCGGCACAAAACGAGGTCTAAAATCATGTTTGCGGCACTAAACGAGGCCTAAAATCATGTTTGCGACACAAAACGAGGTCTAAAATCATGTTTGCGACACAAAACGAGGTCTAAAATCATGTTTGCGGCACTAAACGAGGCCTAAAATGATGTTTGCGGCGCAAAACGAGGTCTAAAATCAAGTTTGCGGCACTAAACGAGGTCTAAAATCATGTTTGTGGCACAAAACGAGGCCTAAAATCATGTTTGCGGCGCAAAACGAGGTCTAAAATCATGTTTGTTGCACTTAACAAGGTCTAAAATCATGTTTGCGGCACTAAACGAGGCCTAAAATCATGTTTGCGGCGCAAAACGAGGTCTAAAATCATGTTTGTGGCACAAAACGAGGCCTAAAATCATGTTTGCGGCGCAAAACGAGGTCTAAAATCATGTTTGTTGCACTTAACAAGGTCTAAAATCATGTTTGTGGCACAAAACGAGGCCTAAAATCATGTTTGCGGCGCAAAACGAGGTCTAAAATCATGTTTGTTGCACTTAACAAGGTCTAATATCATGTTTGTGGCACAAAACGAGGCCTAAAATCATGTTTGCGGCGCAAAACGAGGTCTAAAATCATGTTTGCGGCACAAAACGAGGTCTAAAATCATGTTTGTGGCACTTAACAAGGTCTAAAATCATGTTTGTGGCACAAAACGAGGTCTAAAATCACGTTTGCGGCGCAAAACGAGGTCTAAATTCATGTTTGCGGCACAAAACAAGGTCTAAAATCATGTTTGTGGCACAAAACGAGGCCTAAAATCATGTTTGTGGCACAAAACGAGGTCTAAAATCATGTTTGTGGCACAAAACGAGGCCTAAAATCATGTTTGTGGCACAAAACGAGGTCTAAAATCATGTTTGTGGCACAAAACAAGGTCTAAAATCATGTTTGCTGCAATAAAAAAGGTCTACAATAGTTTTGTGTCGCAAACATGATTTTAGGCCTTGTTTAGTGCCACAAACATGATTTTAGACCTTGTTAAGTGCAACAAACATGATTTTAGACCTCGTTTAGTGCCGCAAACATGATTTTAGACCTCGTTTTGCGCCGCAACATGATTTTAGGCCTCGTTTAGTGCCGCAAACATGATTTTAGACCTCGTTTTGCGCCGCAAACATGATTTTAGGCCTCGTTTTGTGCCACAAACATGATTTTAGACCTTGTTAAGTGCAACAAACATGATTTTAGACCTCGTTTTGCGCCGCAAACATGATTTTAGGCCTCGTTTTGTGCCACAAACATGATTTTAGACCTTGTTAAGTGCAACAAACATGATTTTAGACCTCGTTTTGCGCCGCAAACATGATTTTAGGCCTCGTTTTGTGCCACAAACATGATTTTAGACCTTGTTAAGTGCAACAAACATGATTTTAGACCTTGTTTTGTGCCACAAACATGATTTTAGACCTTGTTTTGTGCCGCAAACATGATTTTAGGCCTCGTTTTGTGCCACAAACATGATTTTAGACCTCGTTTTGCGCCGCAAACTTGATTTTAGGCCTCGTTTTGTGCCACAAACATGATTTTAGGCCTCGTTTTGTGCCACAAACATGATTTTAGACCTTGTTTTGTGCCACAAACATGATTTTAGACCTCGTTTTGTGCAACAAACATGATTTTAGACCTTGTTTTGTGCCACAAACATGATTTTAGACCTCGTTTTGTGCCGCAAACATGATTTTAGGCCTCGTTTTGTGCCGCAAACATGATTTTAGGCCTCGTTTTGTGCAACAAACATGATTTTAGACCTTGTTAAGGTGCAGCAAACATGATTTTAGATGTTTGCGGCACAAAAGAAGGTCTAAAATCATGTTTGCGGCACAAAACGAGGTCTAAAATCATGTTTGCGGCACTAAACGAGGCCTAAAATGATGTTTGCGACACAAAACGAGGTCTAAAATCATGTTTGTGGCACTAAACAAGGCCTAAAATGATGTTTGCGGCGCAAAACGAGGTCTAAAATCATGTTTGTTGCACTTAACAAGGTCTAAAATCATGTTTGTGGCAAAAAACGAGGCCTAAAATCATGTTTGCGGCGCAAAACGAGGTCTAAAATCATGTTTGCGGCACTAAACGAGGCCTAAAATCATGTTTGCGGCACTAAACGAGGTCTAAAATCATGTTTGCGACACAAAACGAGGTCTAAAATCATGTTTGTTGCACTTAACAAGGTCTAAAATCATGTTTGTGGCGCAAAACGAGGTCTAAAATCATGTTTGTGGCACAAAACGAGGCCTAAAATCATGTTTGCGGCGCAAAACGAGGTCTAAAATCATGTTTGCGGCACTAAACGAGGCCTAAAATCATGTTTGCGGCACTAAACGAGGTCTAAAATCATGTTTGCGACACAAAACGAGGTCTAAAATCATGTTTGTTGCACTTAACAAGGTCTAAAATCATGTTTGTGGCACAAAACGAGGCCTAAAATCATGTTTGCGGCGCAAAACGAGGTCTAAAATCATGTTTGCGGCACTAAACGAGGCCTAAAATCATGTTTGCGGCGCAAAACGAGGTCTAAAATCATGTTTGCGGCACTAAACGAGGCCTAAAATCATGTTTGTGGCACAAAACGAGGCCTAAAATCATGTTTGCGGCGCAAAACGAGGTCTAAAATCATGTTTGTTGCACTTAACAAGGTCTAAAATCATGTTTGTGGCACAAAACGAGGCCTAAAATCATGTTTGCGGCACTAAACGAGGCCTAAAATCATGTTTGCGGCGCAAAACGAGGTCTAAAATCATGTTTGTGGCACAAAACGAGGCCTAAAATCATGTTTGCGGCGCAAAACGAGGTCTAAAATCATGTTTGTTGCACTTAACAAGGTCTAAAATCATGTTTGTGGCACAAAACGAGGCCTAAAATCATGTTTGCGGCGCAAAACGAGGTCTAAAATCATGTTTGTTGCACTTAACAAGGTCTAAAATCATGTTTGTGGCACTAAACAAGGCCTAAAATCATGTTTGCGACACAAAACTATTGTAGACCTTGTTTATTGCAGCAAACATGATTTTAGACCTTGTTTTGTGCCACAAACATGATTTTAGACCTCGTTTTGTGCCACAAACATGATTTTAGGCCTCGTTTTGTGCCACAAACATGATTTTAGACCTCGTTTTGTGCCGCAAACATGATTTTAGACCTCGTTTTGCACCGCAAACATGATTTTAGGCCTCGTTTTGTGCCGCAAACATGATTTTAGACCTCGTTTTGCGCCGCAAACATGATTTTAGGCCTCGTTTTGTGCCACAAACATGATTTTAGACCTTGTTAAGTGCCACAAACATGATTTTAGGCCTCGTTTTGTGCCACAAACATGATTTTAGACCTCGTTTTGCGCCGCAAACATGATTTTAGGCCTCGTTTTGTGTCGCAAACATGATTTTAGACCTCGTTTTGTGCCACAAACATGATTTTAGACCTTGTTAAGTGCAACAAACATGATTTTAGGCCTCGTTTTGTGCCACAAACATGATTTTAGGCCTCGTTTTGTGCCACAAACATGATTTTAGACCTTGTTTTGTGCCGCAAACATGATTTTAGGCCTCGTTTTGTGCCACAAACATGATTTTAGACCTCGTTTTGCGCCGCAAACATGATTTTAGGCCTCGTTTTGTGCCACAAACATGATTTTAGGCCTCGTTTTGTGCCACAAACATGATTTTAGACCTTGTTTTGTGCCACAAACATGATTTTAGACCTTGTTTTGTGCCGCAAACATGATTTTAGGCCTCGTTTTGTGCCGCAAACATGATTTTAGGCCTCGTTTTGTGCAACAAACATGATTTTAGACCTTGTTAAGGTGCAGCAAACATGATTTTAGATGTTTGCGGCACAAAAGAAGGTCTAAAATCATGTTTGCGGCACAAAACGAGGTCTAAAATCATGTTTGCGGCACTAAACGAGGCCTAAAATGATGTTTGCGACACAAAACGAGGTCTAAAATCATGTTTGTGGCACTAAACAAGGCCTAAAATGATGTTTGCGGCGCAAAACGAGGTCTAAAATCATGTTTGTTGCACTTAACAAGGTCTAAAATCATGTTTGTGGCAAAAAACGAGGCCTAAAATCATGTTTGCGGCGCAAAACGAGGTCTAAAATCATGTTTGCGGCACTAAACGAGGCCTAAAATCATGTTTGCGGCACTAAACGAGGTCTAAAATCATGTTTGCGACACAAAACGAGGTCTAAAATCATGTTTGTTGCACTTAACAAGGTCTAAAATCATGTTTGTGGCGCAAAACGAGGTCTAAAATCATGTTTGTGGCACAAAACGAGGCCTAAAATCATGTTTGCGGCGCAAAACGAGGTCTAAAATCATGTTTGCGGCACTAAACGAGGCCTAAAATCATGTTTGCGGCACTAAACGAGGTCTAAAATCATGTTTGCGACACAAAACGAGGTCTAAAATCATGTTTGTTGCACTTAACAAGGTCTAAAATCATGTTTGTGGCACAAAACGAGGCCTAAAATCATGTTTGCGGCGCAAAACGAGGTCTAAAATCATGTTTGCGGCACTAAACGAGGCCTAAAATCATGTTTGCGGCGCAAAACGAGGTCTAAAATCATGTTTGCGGCACTAAACGAGGCCTAAAATCATGTTTGTGGCACAAAACGAGGCCTAAAATCATGTTTGCGGCGCAAAACGAGGTCTAAAATCATGTTTGTTGCACTTAACAAGGTCTAAAATCATGTTTGTGGCACAAAACGAGGCCTAAAATCATGTTTGCGGCACTAAACGAGGCCTAAAATCATGTTTGCGGCGCAAAACGAGGTCTAAAATCATGTTTGTGGCACAAAACGAGGCCTAAAATCATGTTTGCGGCGCAAAACGAGGTCTAAAATCATGTTTGTTGCACTTAACAAGGTCTAAAATCATGTTTGTGGCACAAAACGAGGCCTAAAATCATGTTTGCGGCGCAAAACGAGGTCTAAAATCATGTTTGTTGCACTTAACAAGGTCTAAAATCATGTTTGTGGCACTAAACAAGGCCTAAAATCATGTTTGCGACACAAAACTATTGTAGACCTTGTTTATTGCAGCAAACATGATTTTAGACCTTGTTTTGTGCCACAAACATGATTTTAGACCTCGTTTTGTGCCACAAACATGATTTTAGGCCTCGTTTTGTGCCACAAACATGATTTTAGACCTCGTTTTGTGCCGCAAACATGATTTTAGACCTCGTTTTGCACCGCAAACATGATTTTAGGCCTCGTTTTGTGCCGCAAACATGATTTTAGACCTCGTTTTGCGCCGCAAACATGATTTTAGGCCTCGTTTTGTGCCACAAACATGATTTTAGACCTTGTTAAGTGCCACAAACATGATTTTAGGCCTCGTTTTGTGCCACAAACATGATTTTAGACCTCGTTTTGCGCCGCAAACATGATTTTAGGCCTCGTTTTGTGTCGCAAACATGATTTTAGACCTCGTTTTGTGCCACAAACATGATTTTAGACCTTGTTAAGTGCAACAAACATGATTTTAGGCCTCGTTTTGTGCCACAAACATGATTTTAGGCCTCGTTTTGTGCCACAAACATGATTTTAGACCTTGTTTTGTGCCGCAAACATGATTTTAGGCCTCGTTTTGTGCCACAAACATGATTTTAGACCTCGTTTTGCGCCGCAAACATGATTTTAGGCCTCGTTTTGTGCCACAAACATGATTTTAGGCCTCGTTTTGTGCCACAAACATGATTTTAGACCTTGTTTTGTGCCACAAACATGATTTTAGACCTTGTTTTGTGCCGCAAACATGATTTTAGGCCTCGTTTTGTGCCGCAAACATGATTTTAGGCCTCGTTTTGTGCAACAAACATGATTTTAGACCTTGTTAAGGTGCAGCAAACATGATTTTAGATGTTTGCGGCACAAAAGAAGGTCTAAAATCATGTTTGCGGCACAAAACGAGGTCTAAAATCATGTTTGCGGCACTAAACGAGGCCTAAAATCATGTTTGCGACACAAAACGAGGTCTAAAATCATGTTTGCGACACAAAACGAGGTCTAAAATCATGTTTGCGGCACTAAACGAGGCCTAAAATGATGTTTGCGGCGCAAAACGAGGTCTAAAATCAAGTTTGCGGCACTAAACGAGGTCTAAAATCATGTTTGTGGCACAAAACGAGGCCTAAAATCATGTTTGCGGCGCAAAACGAGGTCTAAAATCATGTTTGTTGCACTTAACAATGTCTAAAATCATGTTTGCGGCACTAAACGAGGCCTAAAATCATGTTTGCGGCGCAAAACGAGGTCTAAAATCATGTTTGTGGCACAAAACGAGGCCTAAAATCATGTTTGCGGCGCAAAACGAGGTCTAAAATCATGTTTGTTGCACTTAACAAGGTCTAAAATCATGTTTGTGGCACAAAACGAGGCCTAAAATCATGTTTGCGGCGCAAAACGAGGTCTAAAATCATGTTTGTTGCACTTAACAAGGTCTAAAATCATGTTTGTGGCACAAAACGAGGCCTAAAATCATGTTTGCGGCGCAAAACGAGGTCTAAAATCATGTTTGCGGCACAAAACGAGGTCTAAAATCATGTTTGTGGCACTTAACAAGGTCTAAAATCATGTTTGTGGCACAAAACGAGGCCTAAAATCACGTTTGCGGTGCAAAACGAGGTCTAAAATCATGTTTGCGGCACAAAACAAGGTCTAAAATCATGTTTGTGGCACAAAACGAGGCCTAAAATCATGTTTGTGGCACAAAACGAGGTCTAAAATCATGTTTGTGGCACAAAACGAGGCCTAAAATCATGTTTGTGGCACAAAACGAGGTCTAAAATCATGTTTGTGGCACAAAACAAGGTCTAAAATCATGTTTGCTGCAATAAAAAAGGTCTACAATAGTTTTGTGTCGCAAACATGATTTTAGGCCTTGTTTAGTGCCACAAACATGATTTTAGACCTTGTTAAGTGCAACAAACATGATTTTAGACCTCGTTTAGTGCCGCAAACATGATTTTAGACCTCGTTTTGCGCCGCAACATGATTTTAGGCCTCGTTTAGTGCCGCAAACATGATTTTAGACCTCGTTTTGCGCCGCAAACATGATTTTAGGCCTCGTTTTGTGCCACAAACATGATTTTAGACCTTGTTAAGTGCAACAAACATGATTTTAGACCTCGTTTTGCGCCGCAAACATGATTTTAGGCCTCGTTTTGTGCCACAAACATGATTTTAGACCTTGTTAAGTGCAACAAACATGATTTTAGACCTCGTTTTGCGCCGCAAACATGATTTTAGGCCTCGTTCTGTGCCACAAACATGATTTTAGACCTTGTTAAGTGCAACAAACATGATTTTAGACCTCGTTTTGCGCCGCAAACATGATTTTAGGCCTCGTTTTGTGCCACAAACATGATTTTAGACCTTGTTAAGTGCAACAAACATGATTTTAGACCTTGTTTTGTGCCACAAACATGATTTTAGACCTTGTTTTGTGCCGCAAACATGATTTTAGGCCTCGTTTTGTGCCACAAACATGATTTTAGACCTCGTTTTGCGCCGCAAACTTGATTTTAGGCCTCGTTTTGTGCCACAAACATGATTTTAGGCCTCGTTTTGTGCCACAAACATGATTTTAGACCTTGTTTTGTGCCACAAACATGATTTTAGACCTCGTTTTGTGCAACAAACATGATTTTAGACCTTGTTTTGTGCCACAAACATGATTTTAGACCTCGTTTTGTGCCGCAAACATGATTTTAGGCCTCGTTTTGTGCCGCAAACATGATTTTAGGCCTCGTTTTGTGCAACAAACATGATTTTAGACCTTGTTAAGGTGCAGCAAACATGATTTTAGATGTTTGCGGCACAAAAGAAGGTCTAAAATCATGTTTGCGGCACAAAACGAGGTCTAAAATCATGTTTGCGGCACTAAACGAGGCCTAAAATGATGTTTGCGACACAAAACGAGGTCTAAAATCATGTTTGTGGCACTAAACAAGGCCTAAAATGATGTTTGCGGCGCAAAACGAGGTCTAAAATCATGTTTGTTGCACTTAACAAGGTCTAAAATCATGTTTGTGGCAAAAAACGAGGCCTAAAATCATGTTTGCGGCGCAAAACGAGGTCTAAAATCATGTTTGTTGCACTTAACAAGGTCTAAAATCATGTTTGTGGCGCAAAACGAGGTCTAAAATCATGTTTGTGGCACAAAACGAGGCCTAAAATCATGTTTGCGGCGCAAAACGAGGTCTAAAATCATGTTTGCGGCACTAAACGAGGCCTAAAATCATGTTTGCGGCACTAAACGAGGTCTAAAATCATGTTTGCGACACAAAACGAGGTCTAAAATCATGTTTGTTGCACTTAACAAGGTCTAAAATCATGTTTGTGGCACAAAACGAGGCCTAAAATCATGTTTGCGGCGCAAAACGAGGTCTAAAATCATGTTTGCGGCACTAAACGAGGCCTAAAATCATGTTTGCGGCGCAAAACGAGGTCTAAAATCATGTTTGCGGCACTAAACGAGGCCTAAAATCATGTTTGTGGCACAAAACGAGGCCTAAAATCATGTTTGCGGCGCAAAACGAGGTCTAAAATCATGTTTGTTGCACTTAACAAGGTCTAAAATCATGTTTGTGGCACAAAACGAGGCCTAAAATCATGTTTGCGGCACTAAACGAGGCCTAAAATCATGTTTGCGGCGCAAAACGAGGTCTAAAATCATGTTTGTGGCACAAAACGAGGCCTAAAATCATGTTTGCGGCGCAAAACGAGGTCTAAAATCATGTTTGTTGCACTTAACAAGGTCTAAAATCATGTTTGTGGCACAAAACGAGGCCTAAAATCATGTTTGCGGCGCAAAACGAGGTCTAAAATCATGTTTGTTGCACTTAACAAGGTCTAAAATCATGTTTGTGGCACAAAACGAGGCCTAAAATCATGTTTGCGGCGCAAAACGAGGTCTAAAATCATGTTTGTTGCACTTAACAAGGTCTAAAATCATGTTTGTGGCACAAAACGAGGCCTAAAATCATGTTTGCGGCGCAAAACGAGGTCTAAAATCATGTTTGTTGCACTTAACAAGGTCTAAAATCATGTTTGTGGCACAAAACGAGGCCTAAAATCATGTTTGCGGCGCAAAACGAGGTCTAAAATCATGTTTGTTGCACTTAACAAGGTCTAAAATCATGTTTGTGGCACAAAACGAGGCCTAAAATCATGTTTGCGGCGCAAAACGAGGTCTAAAATCATGTTTGTTGCACTTAACAAGGTCTAAAATCATGTTTGTGGCACAAAACGAGGCCTAAAATCATGTTTGCGGCGCAAAACGAGGTCTAAAATCATGTTTGCGGCGCAAAACGAGGTCTAAAATCATGTTTGCGACACAAAACTATTGTAGACCTTGTTTATTGCAGCAAACATGATTTTAGACCTTGTTTTGTGCCACAAACATGATTTTAGACCTCGTTTTGTGCCACAAACATGATTTTAGACCTCGTTTTGTGCCGCAAACATGATTTTAGACCTCGTTTTGCGCCGCAAACATGATTTTAGGCCTCGTTTTGTGCCACAAACATGATTTTAGACCTCGTTTTGCGCCGCAAACATGATTTTAGGCCTCGTTTTGTGCAACAAACATGATTTTAGACCTCGTTTTGCGCCGCAAACATGATTTTAGGCCTCGTTTTGTGTCGCAAACATGATTTTAGACCTCGTTTTGTGCCACAAACATGATTTTAGACCTCGTTAAGTGCCACAAACATGATTTTAGACCTCGTTTTGTGCCGCAAACATGATTTTAGACCTTGTTTTGTGCCACAAACATGATTTTAGACCTCGTTTTGTGCCGCAAACATGATTTTAGGCCTCGTTTTGTGCCACAAACATGATTTTAGGCCTTGTTAAGGTGCAGCAAACATGATTTTAGATGTTTGCGGCACAAAAGAAGGTCTAAAATCATGTTTGCGGCACAAAACGAGGTCTAAAATCATGTTTGCGACACAAAACGAGGTCTAAAATCATGTTTGCGACACAAAACGAGGTCTAAAATCATGTTTGTGGCACAAAACGAGGCCTAAAATCATGTTTGCGGCGCAAAACGAGGTCTAAAATCATGTTTGTGGCACTAAACAAGGTCTAAAATCATGTTTGTGGCACTAAACAAGGCCTAAAATCATGTTTGCGACACAAAACGAGGTCTAAAATCATGTTTGTGGCACTTAACAAGGTCTAAAATCATGTTTGTGGCAAAAAACGAGGCCTAAAATCATGTTTGCGACACAAAACGAGGTCTAAAATCATGTTTGTTGCACTTAACAAGGTCTAAAATCATGTTTGTGGCACAAAACGAGGCCTAAAATCATGTTTGCGGCGCAAAACGAGGTCTAAAATCATGTTTGCGGCACTAAACGAGGCCTAAAATCATGTTTGCGGCGCAAAACGAGGTCTAAAATCATGTTTGCGGCACTAAACGAGGCCTAAAATCATGTTTGCGGCGCAAAACGAGGTCTAAAATCATGTTTGTGGCACAAAACGAGGCCTAAAATCATGTTTGCGGCGCAAAACGAGGTCTAAAATCATGTTTGTTGCTCTTAACAAGGTCTAAAATCATGTTTGTGGCACAAAACGAGGCCTAAAATCATGTTTGCGGCGCAAAACGAGGTCTAAAATCATGTTTGTTGCACTTAACAAGGTCTAAAATCATGTTTGTGGCACAAAACGAGGCCTAAAATCATGTTTGCGGCGCAAAACGAGGTCTAAAATCATGTTTGTTGCACTTAACAAGGTCTAAAATCATGTTTGTGGCACAAAACGAGGCCTAAAATCATGTTTGCGACACAAAACTATTGTAGACCTTGTTTATTGCAGCAAACATGATTTTAGACCTTGTTTTGTGCCACAAACATGATTTTAGACCTTGTTTTGTGCCGCAAACATGATTTTAGGCCTCGTTTTGTGCCGCAAACATGATTTTAGGCCTCGTTTTGTGCAACAAACATGATTTTAGACCTTGTTTTGTGCCGCAAACATGATTTTAGACCTTGTTTTGTGCCACAAACATGATTTTAGACCTTGTTAAGGTGCAGCAAACATGATTTTAGATGTTTGCGGCACAAAAGAAGGTCTAAAATCATGTTTGCGGCACAAAACGAGGTCTAAAATCATGTTTGCGGCACTAAACGAGGCCTAAAATCATGTTTGCGACACAAAACGAGGTCTAAAATCATGTTTGCGACACAAAACGAGGTCTAAAATCATGTTTGCGGCACTAAACGAGGCCTAAAATGATGTTTGCGGCGCAAAACGAGGTCTAAAATCATGTTTGCGGCACTAAACGAGGTCTAAAATCATGTTTGTGGCACAAAACGAGGCCTAAAATCATGTTTGCGGCGCAAAACGAGGTCTAAAATCATGTTTGTGGCACTAAACAAGGTCTAAAATCATGTTTGTGGCACTAAACAAGGCCTAAAATCATGTTTGCGACACAAAACGAGGTCTAAAATCATGTTTGTGGCACTAAACAAGGCCTAAAATGATGTTTGCGGCGCAAAACGAGGTCTAAAATCATGTTTGTTGCACTTAACAAGGTCTAAAATCATGTTTGTGGCAAAAAATGAGGCCTAAAATCATGTTTGTGGCACAAAACGAGGCCTAAAATCATGTTTGCGGCGCAAAACGAGGTCTAAAATCATGTTTGCGACACAAAACGAGGTCTAAAATCATGTTTGCGGCACTAAACGAGGCCTAAAATGATGTTTGCGGCGCAAAACGAGGTCTAAAATCATGTTTGCGGCACTAAACGAGGTCTAAAATCATGTTTGTGGCACAAAACGAGGCCTAAAATCATGTTTGCGGCGCAAAACGAGGTCTAAAATCATGTTTGTGGCACTAAACAAGGTCTAAAATCATGTTTGTGGCACTAAACAAGGCCTAAAATCATGTTTGCGACACAAAACGAGGTCTAAAATCATGTTTGTGGCACTAAACAAGGCCTAAAATGATGTTTGCGGCGCAAAACGAGGTCTAAAATCATGTTTGTTGCACTTAACAAGGTCTAAAATCATGTTTGTGGCAAAAAATGAGGCCTAAAATCATGTTTGTGGCACAAAACGAGGCCTAAAATCATGTTTGCGGCGCAAAACGAGGTCTAAAATCATGTTTGCGGCACTAAACGAGGCCTAAAATCATGTTTGCGGCGCAAAACGAGGTCTAAAATCATGTTTGCGGCACTAAACGAGGCCTAAAATCATGTTTGCGGCGCAAAACGAGGTCTAAAATCATGTTTGTTGCACTTAACAAGGTCTAAAATCATGTTTGTGGCACAAAACGAGGCCTAAAATCATGTTTGCGACACAAAACGAGGTCTAAAATCATGTTTGTGGCACTAAACAAGGCCTAAAATCATGTTTGCGACACAAAACTATTGTAGACCTTGTTTATTGCAGCAAACATGATTTTAGACCTTGTTTTGTGCCACAAACATGATTTTAGACCTTGTTTTGTGCCGCAAACATGATTTTAGGCCTCGTTTTGTGCCGCAAACATGATTTTAGGCCTCGTTTTGTGCAACAAACATGATTTTAGACCTTGTTTTGTGCCGCAAACATGATTTTAGACCTTGTTTTGTGCCACAAACATGATTTTAGACCTTGTTAAGGTGCAGCAAACATGATTTTAGATGTTTGCGGCACAAAAGAAGGTCTAAAATCATGTTTGCGGCACAAAACGAGGTCTAAAATCATGTTTGCGACACAAAACGAGGTCTAAAATCATGTTTGTGGCACAAAACGAGGCCTAAAATCATGTTTGCGGCGCAAAACGAGGTCTAAAATCATGTTTGTGGCACTAAACAAGGTCTAAAATCATGTTTGTGGCACTAAACAAGGCCTAAAATCATGTTTGCGACACAAAACGAGGTCTAAAATCATGTTTGTGGCACTTAACAAGGTCTAAAATCATGTTTGTGGCAAAAAACGAGGCCTAAAATCATGTTTGCGACACAAAACGAGGTCTAAAATCATGTTTGTTGCACTTAACAAGGTCTAAAATCATGTTTGTGGCACAAAACGAGGCCTAAAATCATGTTTGCGGCGCAAAACGAGGTCTAAAATCATGTTTGCGGCACTAAACGAGGCCTAAAATCATGTTTGCGGCGCAAAACGAGGTCTAAAATCATGTTTGCGGCACTAAACGAGGCCTAAAATCATGTTTGCGGCGCAAAACGAGGTCTAAAATCATGTTTGTGGCACAAAACGAGGCCTAAAATCATGTTTGCGGCGCAAAACGAGGTCTAAAATCATGTTTGTTGCTCTTAACAAGGTCTAAAATCATGTTTGTGGCACAAAACGAGGCCTAAAATCATGTTTGCGGCGCAAAACGAGGTCTAAAATCATGTTTGTTGCACTTAACAAGGTCTAAAATCATGTTTGTGGCACAAAACGAGGCCTAAAATCATGTTTGCGGCGCAAAACGAGGTCTAAAATCATGTTTGTTGCACTTAACAAGGTCTAAAATCATGTTTGTGGCACAAAACGAGGCCTAAAATCATGTTTGCGACACAAAACTATTGTAGACCTTGTTTATTGCAGCAAACATGATTTTAGACCTTGTTTTGTGCCACAAACATGATTTTAGACCTTGTTTTGTGCCGCAAACATGATTTTAGGCCTCGTTTTGTGCCGCAAACATGATTTTAGGCCTCGTTTTGTGCAACAAACATGATTTTAGACCTTGTTTTGTGCCGCAAACATGATTTTAGACCTTGTTTTGTGCCACAAACATGATTTTAGACCTTGTTAAGGTGCAGCAAACATGATTTTAGATGTTTGCGGCACAAAAGAAGGTCTAAAATCATGTTTGCGGCACAAAACGAGGTCTAAAATCATGTTTGCGGCACTAAACGAGGCCTAAAATCATGTTTGCGACACAAAACGAGGTCTAAAATCATGTTTGCGACACAAAACGAGGTCTAAAATCATGTTTGCGGCACTAAACGAGGCCTAAAATGATGTTTGCGGCGCAAAACGAGGTCTAAAATCATGTTTGCGGCACTAAACGAGGTCTAAAATCATGTTTGTGGCACAAAACGAGGCCTAAAATCATGTTTGCGGCGCAAAACGAGGTCTAAAATCATGTTTGTGGCACTAAACAAGGTCTAAAATCATGTTTGTGGCACTAAACAAGGCCTAAAATCATGTTTGCGACACAAAACGAGGTCTAAAATCATGTTTGTGGCACTAAACAAGGCCTAAAATGATGTTTGCGGCGCAAAACGAGGTCTAAAATCATGTTTGTTGCACTTAACAAGGTCTAAAATCATGTTTGTGGCAAAAAATGAGGCCTAAAATCATGTTTGTGGCACAAAACGAGGCCTAAAATCATGTTTGCGGCGCAAAACGAGGTCTAAAATCATGTTTGCGACACAAAACGAGGTCTAAAATCATGTTTGCGGCACTAAACGAGGCCTAAAATGATGTTTGCGGCGCAAAACGAGGTCTAAAATCATGTTTGCGGCACTAAACGAGGTCTAAAATCATGTTTGTGGCACAAAACGAGGCCTAAAATCATGTTTGCGGCGCAAAACGAGGTCTAAAATCATGTTTGTGGCACTAAACAAGGTCTAAAATCATGTTTGTGGCACTAAACAAGGCCTAAAATCATGTTTGCGACACAAAACGAGGTCTAAAATCATGTTTGTGGCACTAAACAAGGCCTAAAATGATGTTTGCGGCGCAAAACGAGGTCTAAAATCATGTTTGTTGCACTTAACAAGGTCTAAAATCATGTTTGTGGCAAAAAATGAGGCCTAAAATCATGTTTGTGGCACAAAACGAGGCCTAAAATCATGTTTGCGGCGCAAAACGAGGTCTAAAATCATGTTTGCGGCACTAAACGAGGCCTAAAATCATGTTTGCGGCGCAAAACGAGGTCTAAAATCATGTTTGCGGCACTAAACGAGGCCTAAAATCATGTTTGCGGCGCAAAACGAGGTCTAAAATCATGTTTGTTGCACTTAACAAGGTCTAAAATCATGTTTGTGGCACAAAACGAGGCCTAAAATCATGTTTGCGACACAAAACGAGGTCTAAAATCATGTTTGTGGCACTAAACAAGGCCTAAAATCATGTTTGCGACACAAAACTATTGTAGACCTTGTTTATTGCAGCAAACATGATTTTAGACCTTGTTTTGTGCCACAAACATGATTTTAGACCTTGTTTTGTGCCGCAAACATGATTTTAGGCCTCGTTTTGTGCCGCAAACATGATTTTAGGCCTCGTTTTGTGCAACAAACATGATTTTAGACCTTGTTTTGTGCCGCAAACATGATTTTAGACCTTGTTTTGTGCCACAAACATGATTTTAGACCTTGTTAAGGTGCAGCAAACATGATTTTAGATGTTTGCGGCACAAAAGAAGGTCTAAAATCATGTTTGCGGCACAAAACGAGGTCTAAAATCATGTTTGCGACACAAAACGAGGTCTAAAATCATGTTTGCGGCACTAAACGAGGCCTAAAATGATGTTTGCGGCGCAAAACGAGGTCTAAAATCATGTTTGCGGCACTAAACGAGGTCTAAAATCATGTTTGTGGCACAAAACGAGGCCTAAAATCATGTTTGCGGCGCAAAACGAGGTCTAAAATCATGTTTGTGGCACTAAACAAGGTCTAAAATCATGTTTGTGGCACAAAACGAGGCCTAAAATCATGTTTGCGGCGCAAAACGAGGTCTAAAATCATGTTTGTTGCACTTAACGAGGTCTAAAATCATGTTTGTGGCACAAAACGAGGCCTAAAATCATGTTTGCGGTGCAAAACGAGGTCTAAAATCATGTTTGTGGCACAAAACGAGGCCTAAAATCATGTTTGCGACACAAAACGAGGTCTAAAATCATGTTTGTTGCACTTAACAAGGTCTAAAATCATGTTTGTGTGGCAAAACGAGGTCTAAAATCATGTTTGTGGCACAAAACGAGGCCTAAAATCATGTTTGCGGCGCAAAACGAGGTCTAAAATCATGTTTGTTGCACTTAACAAGGTCTAAAATCATGTTTGTGGCGCAAAACGAGGTCTAAAATCATGTTTGTGGCACAAAACGAGGCCTAAAATCATGTTTGCGGCGCAAAACGAGGTCTAAAATCATGTTTGCGGCACTAAACAAGGCCTAAAATCATGTTTGCGGCACTAAACGAGGTCTAAAATCATGTTTGTGGCACAAAACGAGGCCTAAAATCATGTTTGCGACACAAAACGAGGTCTAAAATCATGTTTGCGGCACTAAACGAGGCCTAAAATGATGTTTGCGGCGCAAAACGAGGTCTAAAATCATGTTTGTGGCACTAAACAAGGTCTAAAATCATGTTTGTGGCACAAAACGAGGCCTAAAATCATGTTTGCGGCGCAAAACGAGGTCTAAAATCATGTTTGTTGCACTTAACGAGGTCTAAAATCATGTTTGTGGCACAAAACGAGGCCTAAAATCATGTTTGCGGTGCAAAACGAGGTCTAAAATCATGTTTGTGGCACAAAACGAGGCCTAAAATCATGTTTGCGACACAAAACGAGGTCTAAAATCATGTTTGTTGCACTTAACAAGGTCTAAAATCATGTTTGTGTGGCAAAACGAGGTCTAAAATCATGTTTGTGGCACAAAACGAGGCCTAAAATCATGTTTGCGGCGCAAAACGAGGTCTAAAATCATGTTTGTTGCACTTAACAAGGTCTAAAATCATGTTTGTGGCGCAAAACGAGGTCTAAAATCATGTTTGTGGCACAAAACGAGGCCTAAAATCATGTTTGCGGCGCAAAACGAGGTCTAAAATCATGTTTGCGGCACTAAACAAGGCCTAAAATCATGTTTGCGGCACTAAACGAGGTCTAAAATCATGTTTGTGGCACAAAACGAGGCCTAAAATCATGTTTGCGACACAAAACGAGGTCTAAAATCATGTTTGCGGCACTAAACGAGGCCTAAAATGATGTTTGCGGCGCAAAACGAGGTCTAAAATCATGTTTGCGGCACTAAACGAGGTCTAAAATCATGTTTGTGGCACAAAACGAGGCCTAAAATCATGTTTGTTGCACTTAACAAGGTCTAAAATCATGTTTGCGGCGCAAAACGAGGTCTAAAATCATGTTTGTTGCACTTAACAAGGTCTAAAATCATGTTTGTGGCACAAAACGAGGCCTAAAATCATGTTTGCGGTGCAAAACGAGGTCTAAAATCATGTTTGCGGCACTAAACGAGGCCTAAAATCATGTTTGCGGCGCAAAACGAGGTCTAAAATCATGTTTGCGGCACTAAACGAGGCCTAAACTCATGTTTGCGGCGCAAAACGAGGTCTAAAATCATGTTTGTTGCACTTAACGAGGTCTAAAATCATGTTTGTGGCGCAAAACGAGGTCTAAAATCATGTTTGTGGCACAAAACGAGACCTAAAATCATGTTTGCGGCGCAAAACGAGGTCTAAAATCATGTTTGCGGCACTAAACGAGGCCTAAAATCATGTTTGCGGCACTAAACGAGGTCTAAAATCATGTTTGTGGCACAAAACGAGTACTAAAATCATGTTTGCGACACAAAACGAGGTCTAAAATCATGTTTGTTGCACTTAACAAGGTCTAAAATCATGTTTGCGGCACTAAACGAGGCCTAAAATCATGTTTGCGGCGCAAAACGAGGTCTAAAATCATGTTTGCGGCACTAAACGAGGTCTAAAATCATGTTTGTGGCACTAAACAAGGCCTAAAATCATGTTTGCGACACAAAACTATTGTAGACCTTGTTTATTGCAGCAAACATGATTTTAGACCTTGTTTTGTGCCACAAACATGATTTTAGACCTCGTTTTGTGCCACAAACATGATTTTAGGCCTCGTTTTGTGCCACAAACATGATTTTAGACCTCGTTTTGTGCCACAAACATGATTTTAGACCTTGTTTTGTGCCGCAAACATGATTTTAGGCCTCGTTTTGTGCAACAAACATGATTTTAGACCTTGTTTTGTGCCGCAAACATGATTTTAGACCTTGTTTTGTGCCACAAACATGATTTTAGACCTTGTTAAGGTGCAGCAAACATGATTTTAGATGTTTGCGGCACAAAAGAAGGTCTAAAATCATGTTTGCGGCACAAAACGAGGTCTAAAATCATGTTTGCGGCACTAAACGAGGCCTAAAATCATGTTTGCGACACAAAACGAGGTCTAAAATCATGTTTGCGACACAAAACGAGGTCTAAAATCATGTTTGCGGCACTAAACGAGGCCTAAAATGATGTTTGCGGCGCAAAACGAGGTCTAAAATCATGTTTGCGGCACTAAACGAGGTCTAAAATCATGTTTGTGGCACAAAACGAGGCCTAAAATCATGTTTGCGGCGCAAAACGAGGTCTAAAATCATGTTTGTGGCACTAAACAAGGCCTAAAATCATGTTTGCGACACAAAACGAGGTCTAAAATCATGTTTGTGGCACTAAACAAGGCCTAAAATGATGTTTGCGACACAAAACGAGGTCTAAAATCATGTTTGTTGCACTTAACAAGGTCTAAAATCATGTTTGTGGCACAAAACGAGGCCTAAAATCACGTTTGCGGCGCAAAACGAGGTCTAAAATCATGTTTGCGGCACTAAACGAGGTCTAAAATCATGTTTGTGGCACTAAACAAGGCCTAAAATCATGTTAGTTGCACTTAACAAGGTCTAAAATCATGTTTGCGGCATTAAACAAGGTCTAAAATCATGTTTGCGGCACAAAAGAAGGTCTAAAATCATGTTTGCGGCACAAAAGAAGGTCTAAAATCATGTTTGCGGTCCAAAACGAGGTCTAAAATCATGTTTGTTGCACTAAACAAGGTCTAAAATCATGTTTGTGGCACAAAACGAGGTCTAAAATCATGTTTGTGGCACTAAACAAGGCCTAAAATCATGTTTGTTGCACTTAACAAGGTCTAAAATCATGTTTGCGGCATTAAACAAGGTCTAAAATCATGTTTGTGGCACTAAACAAGGCCTAAAATCATGTTTGCGGCACAAAACGAGGTCTAAAATCATGTTTGTGGCACTAAACAAGGCCTAAAATCATGTTTGCGGCACAAAACGAGGTCTAAAATCATGTTTGTGGCACTTAACAAGGTCTAAAATCATGTTTGCGGCATTAAACAAGGTCTAAAATCATGTTTGCGGCACAAAAGAAGGTCTAAAATCATGTTTGTTGCACTTAACAAGGTCTAAAATCATGTTTGCGGCACAAAACGAGGTCTAAAATCATGTTTGTTGCACTTAACAAGGTCTAAAATCATGTTTGTGGCACAAAACGAGGTCTAAAATCATGTTTGCGGCGCAAAACGAGGTCTAAAATCATGTTTGCGGCACTAAACGAGGTCTAAAATCATGTTTGTTGCACTTAACAAGGTCTAAAATCATGTTTGTGGCACAAAACGAGGCCTAAAATCATGTTTGTGGCACTAAACAAGGCCTAAAATCATGTTTGCGGCACTAAACGAGGTCTAAAATCATGTTTGTTGCACTTAACAAGGTCTAAAATCATGTTTGTGGCACAAAACGAGGTCTAAAATCATGTTTGCGGCGCAAAACGAGGTCTAAAATCATGTTTGCGGCACTAAACGAGGTCTAAAATCATGTTTGTGGCACAAAACGAGGCCTAAAATCATGTTTGTGGCACTAAACAAGGCCTAAAATCATGTTTGCGGCACTAAACGAGGTCTAAAATCATGTTTGTTGCACTTAACAAGGTCTAAAATCATGTTTGTGGCACTAAACAAGGCCTAAAATGATGTTTGCGGCGCAAAAACGAGGTCTAAAATCATGTTTGTTGCACTTAACAAGGTCTAAAATCATGTTTGTGGCACTGAACAAGGTCTAAAATCATGTTTGTTGCACTTAACAAGGTCTAAAATCATGTTTGTGGCACTGAACAAGGTCTAAAATCATGTTTGTTGCACTTAACAAGGTCTAAAATGATGTTTGCGGCGCAAAACGAGGTCTAAAATCATGTTTGTTGCACTTAACAAGGTCTAAAATCATGTTTGTGGCACAAAACGAGGCCTAAAATGATGTTTGCGGCGCAAAACGAGGTCTAAAATCATGTTTGTTGCACTTAACAAGGTCTAAAATCATGTTTGTGGCACAAAACGAGGCCTAAAATCATGTTTGTGGCACAAAACGAGGTCTAAAATCATGTTTGTGGCACTAAACAAGGCCTAAAATCATGTTTGCGGCACAAAAGAAGGTCTAAAATCATGTTTGCGGCACAAAACAAGGCCTAAAATCATGTTTGTTGCACTTAACAAGGTCTAAAATCATGTTTGTTGCACTTAACAAGGTCTAAAATCATGTTTGCGGCACAAAAGAAGGTCTAAAATCATGTTTGCGGCACAAAACGAGGCCTAAAATCATGTTTGCGGCGCAAAACGAGGTCTTAAATCATGTTTGTTGCACTTAACAAGGTCTAAAATCATGTTTGTGGCACAAAACGAGGTCTAAAATCATGTTTGTGGCACTAAACAAGGCCTAAAATCATGTTTGCGGCACAAAACGAGGTCTAAAATCATGTTTGTTGCACTTAACAAGGTCTAAAATCATGTTTGTGGCACAAAACGAGGTCTAAAATCATGTTTGCTGCATTAAACAAGGACTAAAATCGTGTTTGTGGCACTAAACGAGGTCTAAAATGATATTTGCTGCATTAAACAAGTTCTAAAATCGTGTTTGTGGCACAAAACAAGGCCTAAAATGATGTTTGCGGCGCAAAACGAGGTCTAAAATCATGTTTGTTGCACTTAACAAGGTCTAAAATCATGTTTGTGGCACAAAACGAGGCCTAAAATCATGTTTGCGGCGCAAAACGAGGTCTAAAATCATGTTTGCGGCACTAAACGAGGTCTAAAATCATGTTTGTTGCACTTAACAAGGTCTAAAATCATGTTTGTGGCACAAAACGAGGCCTAAAATCATGTTTGTGGCACTAAACAAGGCCTAAAATCATGTTTGCGGCACTAAACGAGGTCTAAAATCATGTTTGTTGCACTTAACAAGGTCTAAAATCATGTTTGTGGCACTAAACAAGGCCTAAAATGATGTTTGCGGCGCAAAAACAAGGTCTAAAATCATGTTTGTTGCACTTAACAAGGTCTAAAATCATGTTTGTGGCACAAAACGAGGCCTAAAATCATGTTTGCGGCGCAAAACGAGGTCTAAAATCATGTTTGCGGCACTAAACGAGGTCTAAAATCATGTTTGTTGCACTTAACAAGGTCTAAAATCATGTTTGTGGCACTGAACAAGGTCTAAAATCATGTTTGCGGCACAAAAGAAGGTCTAAAATCTTGTTTGCGGCACAAAACAAGGCCTAAAATCATGTTTGTTGCACTTAACAAGGTCTAAAATCATGTTTGTTGCACTTAACAAGGTCTAAAATCATGTTTGCGGCACAAAAGAAGGTCTAAAATCATGTTTGCGGCACAAAACGAGGCCTAAAATCATGTTTGTTGCACTTAACAAGGTCTAAAATCATGTTTGTGGCACAAAACGAGGTCTAAAATCATGTTTGTGGCACTAAACAAGGCCTAAAATCATGTTTGCGGCACAAAACGAGGTCTAAAATCATGTTTGTTGCACTTAACAAGGTCTAAAATCGTGTTTGTGGCACTAAACGAGGTCTAAAATCATGTTTGCGGCACAAAACAAGGTCTAAAATCATGTTTGTGGCACTAAACAAGGCCTAAAATGATGTTTGCAGCGCAAAACGAGGTCTAAAATCATGTTTGTTGCACTTAACAAGGTCTAAAATCATGTTTGTGGCACAAAACGAGGCCTAAAATCATGTTTGCGGCGCAAAACGAGGTCTAAAATCATGTTTGCGGCACAAAACGAGGTCTAAAATCATGTTTGCGGCGCAAAACGAGGTCTAAAATCATGTTTGTGGCACTAAACAAGGCCTAAAATCATGTTTGCGGCACAAAACGAGGTCTAAAATCATGTTTGCGGCGCAAAACGAGGTCTAAAATCATGTTTGTGGCACAAAACGAGGTCTAAAATCATGTTTGTGGCACAAAACAAGGCCTAAAATGATGTTTGCGGCGCAAAACGAGGTCTAAAATCATGTTTGTTGCACTTAACAAGGTCTAAAATCATGTTTGTGGCACAAAACGAGGCCTAAAATCATGTTTGCGGCGCAAAACGAGGTCTAAAATCATGTTTGCGGCACTAAACGAGGTCTAAAATCATGTTTGTTGCACTTAACAAGGTCTAAAATCATGTTTGTGGCACAAAACGAGGCCTAAAATCATGTTTGTGGCACTAAACAAGGCCTA
>NW_023494093.1:0-63290 GCF_013265735.2 Oncorhynchus mykiss
TGTGCTTCTGTCCTGTCCAATTGTCAGGTCTCTCCTGGGACTGTGAGGCCTGGTGTGCCTCTGTCCTGTCCAACTGTCAGGTCTCTCCTGGGACTGTGAGGCCTGGTGTGCCTCTGTCTGTCCTGTCCAACTGTCAGGTCTCTCCTGGGACTGTGAGGCCTGGTGTGCCTCTGTCCTGTCCAACTGTCAGGTCTCTCCGGGGACTGCGAGGCCTGGTGTGCCTCTGTCCTGTCCAACTGGTGTGCCTCTGTCCTGTCCAACTGTCAGGTCTCTCCTGGGACTGTGAGGCCTGGTGTGCCTCTGTCCTGTCCAACTTTCAGGTCTCTCCGGGGACTGCGAGGCCTGGTGTGCCTCTGTCCTGTCCAACTGGTGTGCCTCTGTCCTGTCCAACTGTCAGGTCTCTCCTGGGACTGTGAGGCCTGGTGTGGCCTCTGTCCTGTCCAACTTTCAGGACTCTCCGGGGATTGTGAGGCCTGGTGTGCCTCTGTCCTGTCCAACTGTCAGGTCTCTCCTGTCACTGTGAGGCCTGGTATGCCTCTGTCCTGTCCAACTGGTGTGCCTCTGTCCTGTCCAACTGTCAGGTCTCTCCTGGGACTGTGAGGCCTGGTGTGCCTCTGTCCTGTCCAACTTTCAGGTCTCTCCGGGACTGCGAGGCCTGGTGTGCCTCTGTCCTGTCCAACTGGTGTGCCTCTGTCCTGTCCAACTGTCAGGTCTCTCCTGGGACTGTGAGGCCTGGTGTGCCTCTGTCCTGTCCAACTTTCAGGTCTCTCCGGGATTGTGAGGCCTGGTGTGCCTCTGTCCTGTCCAACTGTCAGTCTCTCCTGTCACTGTGAGGCCTGGTGTGCCTCTGTTCTGTCCTGGCCAACTGTCAGGTCTCTCCTGGGACTGTGAGGCCTGTTGTGCCTCTGTCTGTCCTGTCCAACTGTCAGGTCTCTCCTGGACTGTGAGGCCTGGTGTGCCACTGTCTGTCCTGTCCAACTGTCAGGTCTCTCCTGGGACTGTGAGGCCTGGTGGTGCCTCTGTCTGTCCACTGTCAGTCTCTCCTGGGACTGTGAGGCCTGGTGTGCCTCTGTCTGTCCTGTCCAACTGTCAGGTCTCTCCTGGGACTGTGAGCCATGGGTGTGCCTCTGTCTGTCCTGTCCAACTGTCAGGTTTCTCCTGGGACTGTGAGGCCTGGTGTGCCTCTGTCCTGTCCCAACTGTTAGGTCACTCCTGGGACTGTGAGGCCTGGTGTGTCTCTTGTCTCTCCTGTCCCAATAGTCAGTCTCTCCTGGGACTGTGAGGCCTGGTGTGCCTCTGTCCTGTCCAACTGTCAGGTCTCTCCTGTGACTTGAGGCCTGGTGTGCTTCTGTCCTGTCCAATTGTCAGGTCTCTCCTGGGACTGTGAGGCCTGGTGTGCCTCTGTCTGTCCTGTCCAACTGTCAGGTCTCTCCTGGGACTGTTGAAGGCCTGGTGTGCCTCTGTCCTGTCCAACTGTCAGGTCTCTCCTGGGACTTTGAGGCCTGGTGTGCCTCTGTCTGTCCTGTCCACTGTCAGGTCTCTCCTGTCCAACTGTCAGGTCTCTCCTGGGACTGTGAGGCCGATGTGCCTCTGTCTGTCCTGTTCAACTGTCAGGTCTCTCCTGGGACTGTGAGGCCTGGTGTGCCTCTGTCCTGTCCAACTGTCAGGTCTCTCCTGGGACTGTGAGGCCTGGTGTGCCTCTGTCCTGTCCAACTGTCAGGTCTCTCCTGTGACTGTGAGGCCTGGTGTGCCTCTGTCTGTCCTGTCCAACTTTCAGGTCTCTCCTGGGACTGTGAGGCCTGGTGTGCCTCTGTCCTGTCCAACTGTCAGGTCTCTCCTGGGACTGTGAGGCCTGGTGTGCCTCTGTCTGTCCTGTCCAACTGTCAGGTCTCTCCAGGACTGTGAGGCCTGGTGTGCCTCTGTCCTGTCCAACTGTCAGGTCTCTCCTTTGACTGTGAGGCCTGGTGTGCCTCTGTCTGTCCTGTCCAACTGTCAGGTCTCTCCTGGGACTGTGAGGCCTGGTGTGCCTCTGTCCTGTCCAACTGTCAGGTCATCTCCTGGGACTGTGAGGCCTGTGTGCCTCTGTCTGTACTGTCCAACTGTCAGGTCTCTCATGGGACTGTGAGGCCTGGTGTGCCTCTGTCCTGTCCAACTGTCAGGTCTCTCCTGGGACTGTGAGGCCTGGTGTGCCTCTTGTCTGTCCTGTCCAACTGTCAGGTCTCTCCTGGGACTGTGAGGCCTGGTGTGCCACTGTCTGTCCTGTCCAACTGTCAGGTCTCTCCTGGGACTGTGAGGCCTGGTGTGCCTCTGTCCTGTCCAACTGTCAGGTCTCTCCTGGGACTGTGAGGCCTGGTGTGCCTCTGTCTGTCCTGTCCAACTGTCAGGTCTCTCCTGGGACTGTGAGGCCTGGTGTGCCTCTGTCTGTCCTGTCCAACTGTCTGGTCTCTCCTGGGACTGTGAGGCCTGGTGTGCCTCTGTCCTGTCCAACTGGCAGGTCTCTCCTGGGACTGTGAGGCCTGGTGTGCCTCTGTCCTGTCCTGTCCAAATGCCAGGTCTCTCCTGGGACTGTAAGGCCTGGTGTGCTTCTGTCCTGTCCAACTGTCAGGTCTCTCCTGTGACTTTGAGGCCTGGTGTGCTTCTGTCCTGTCCAATTGTCAGGTCTCTCCTGGGACTGTGAGGCCTGGTGTGCCTCTGTCCTGTCCAACTGTCAGGTCTCTCCTGTGACTGTGAGGCCTGGTGTGCCTCTGTCTGTCCTGTCCAACTTTCAGGTCTCTCCTGGGACTGTGAGGCCTGGTGTGCCTCTGTCCTGTCCAACTGTCAGGTCTCTCCTGGGACTGTGAGGCCTGGTGTGCCTCTGTCTGTCCTGTCCAACTGTCAGGTCTCTCCTGGGACTGTGAGGCCTGGTGTGCCTCTGTCCTGTCCAACTGTCAGGTCTCTCCTGTGACTGTGAGGCCTGGTGTGCCTCTGTCTGTCCTGTCCAACTGTCAGGTCTCTCCTGGGACTGTGAGGCCTGGTGTGCCTCTGTCCTGTCCAACTGTCAGGTCACTCCTGGGACTGTGAGGCCTGGTGTGCCTCTGTCTGTCCTGTCCAACTGTCAGGTCTCTCCTGGGACTGTGAGGCCTGGTGTGCCTCTGTCCTGTCCAACTGTCAGGTCACTCCTGGGACTGTGAGGCCTGGTGTGCCTCTGTCTGTACTGTCCAACTGTCAGGTCTCTCATGGGACTGTGAGGCCTGGTGTGCCTCTGTCCTGTCCAACTGTCAGGTCTCTCCTGGGACTGTGAGGCCTGGTGTGCCTCTTGTCTGTCCTGTCCAACTGTCAGGTCTCTCCTGGGACTGTGAGGCCTGGTGTGCCACTGTCTGTCCTGTCCAACTGTCAGGTCTCTCCTGGGACTGTGAGGCCTGGTGTGCCTCTGTCCTGTCCAACTGTCAGGTCTCTCCTGGGACTGTGAGGCCTGGTGTGCCTCTGTCTGTCCTGTCCAACTGTCAGGTCTCTCCTGGGACTGTGAGGCCTGGTGTGCCTCTGTCTGTCCTGTCCAACTGTCAGGTCTCTCCTGGGACTGTGAGGCCTGGTGTGCCTCTGTCCTGTCCAACTGGCAGGTCTCTCCTGTGACTTTGAGGCCTGGTGTGCCTCTGTCCTGTCCTGTCCAAATGCCAGGTCTCTCCTGGGACTGTAAGGCCTGGTGTGCTTCTGTCCTGTCCAACTGTCAGGTCTCTCCTGTGACTTTGAGGCCTGATGTGCTTCTGTCCTGTCCAATTGTCAGGTCTCTCCTGGGACTGTGAGGCCTGGTGTGCCTCTGTCTGTCCTGTCCAACTGTCAGGTCTCTCCAGGGACTGTGAGGCCTGGTGTGCCTCTGTCCTGTCCAACTGTCAGGTCTCTCCGGGGACTGCGAGGCCTGGTGTGCCTCTGTTCTGTCCAACTGGTGTGCCTCTGTCCTGTCCAACTGTCAGGTCTCTCCTGGGACTGTGAGGCCTGGTGTGCCTCTGTCTGTCCTGTCCAACTGTCAGGTCTCTCCTGGGACTGTGAGGCCTGGTGTGCCTCTGTCCTGTCCAACTGTCAGGTCACTCCTGGGACTGTGAGGCCTGGTGTGCCTCTGTCTGTACTGTCCAACTGTCAGGTCTCTCATGGGACTGTGAGGCCTGGTGTGCCTCTGTCCTGTCCAACTGTCAGGTCTCTCCTGGGACTGTGAGGCCTGGTGTGCCTCTTGTCTGTCCTGTCCAACTGTCAGGTCTCTCCTGGGACTGTGAGGCCTGGTGTGCCACTGTCTGTCCTGTCCAACTGTCAGGTCTCTCCTGGGACTGTGAGGCCTGGTGTGCCTCTGTCCTGTCCAACTGTCAGGTCTCTCCTGGGACTGTGAGGCCTGGTGTGCCTCTGTCTGTCCTGTCCAACTGTCAGGTCTCTCCTGGGACTGTGAGGCCTGGTGTGCCTCTGTCTGTCCTGTCCAACTGTCAGGTCTCTCCTGGGACTGTGAGGCCTGGTGTGCCTCTGTCCTGTCCAACTGGCAGGTCTCTCCTGGGACTGTGAGGCCTGGTGTGCCTCTGTCCTGTCCTGTCCAAATGCCAGGTCTCTCCTGGGACTGTAAGGCCTGGTGTGCCTCTGTCCTGTCCAACTGTCAGGTCTCTCCTGTGACTTTGAGGCCTGGTGTGCTTCTGTCCTGTCCAATTGTCAGGTCTCTCCTGGGACTGTGAGGCCTGGTGTGCCTCTGTCTGTCCTGTCCAACTTGCAGGTCTCTCCAGGGACTGTGAGGCCTGGTGTGCCTCTGTCCTGTCCAACTGTCAGGTCTCTCCTGGGACTGTGAGGCCTGGTGTGCCTCTGTCTGTCCTGTCTAACTGTCAAGTCTCTCCTGGGACTGTGAGGCCTGGTGTGCCTCTGTCCTGTCCAACTGTCAGGTCTCTCCGGGGACTGCGAGGCCTGGTGTGCCTCTGTCCTGTCCAACTGGTGTGCCTCTGTCCTGTCCAACTGTCAGGTCTCTCCTGGGACTGTGAGGCCTGGTGTGCCTCTGTCCTGTCCAACTTTCAGGTCTCTCCGGGGACTGTGAGGCCTGGTGTGCCTCTGTCCTGTCCAACTGTCAGGTCTCTCCTGTCACTGTGAGGCCTGGTGTGCCTCTGTCTGTCCTGGCCAACTGTCAGGTCTCTCCTGGGACTGTGAGGCCTGGTGTGCCTCTGTCTGTCCTGTCCAACTGTCAGGTCTCTCCTGGGACTGTGAGGCCTGGTGTGCCACTGTCTGTCCTGTCCAACTGTCAGGTCTCTCCTGGGACTGTGAGGCCTGGTGTGCCTCTGTCCTGTCCAACTGTCAGGTCTCTCCTGGGACTGTGAGGCCTGGTGTGCCTCTGTCTGTCCTGTCCAACTGTCAGGTCTCTCCTGGGACTGTGAGGCCTGGTGTGCCTCTGTCCTGTCCAACTGTCAGGTCTCTCCTGGGACTGTGAGGCCTGGTGTGTCTCTTGTCTCTCCTGTCCAATAGTCAGGTCTCTCCTGGGACTGTGAGGCCTGGTGTGCCTCTGTCCTGTCCAACTGTCAGGTCTCTCCTGTGACTTTGAGGCCTGGTGTGCTTCTGTCCTGTCCAATTGTCAGGTCTCTCCTGGGACTGTGAGGCCTGGTGTGCCTCTGTCTGTCCTGTCCAACTGTCAGGTCTCTCCTGGGACTGTGAGGCCTGGTGTGCCTCTGTCCTGTCCAACTGTCAGGTCTCTCCTGGGACTTTGAGGCCTGGTGTGCCTCTGTCTGTCCTGTCCAACTGTCAGGTCTCTCCTGTCCAACTGTCAGGTCTCTCCTGGGACTGTGAGGCCATGTGTGCCTCTGTCTGTCCTGTTCAACTGTCAGGTCTCTCCTGGGACTTTGAGGCCTGGTGTGCCTCTGTCCTGTCCAACTGTCATGTCTCTCCTGGGACTTTGAGGCCTGGTGTGCCTCTGTCTGTCCTGTCCAACTGTCAGGTCTCTCCTGTCCAACTGTCAGGTCTCTCCTGGGACTGTGAGGCCATGTGTGCCTCTGTCTGTCCTGTCCAACTGTCAGGTCTCTCCTGGGACTGTGAGGCCTGGTGTGCCTCTGTCTGTCCTGTCCAACTGTCAGGTCTCTCCTGGGACTGTGAGGCCTGGTGTGCCTCTGTCCTGTCCAACTGGCAGGTCTCTCCTGGGACTGTGAGGCCTGGTGTGCCTCTGTCCTGTCCTGTCCAAATGCCAGGTCTCTCCTGGGACTGTAAGGCCTGGTGTGCCTCTGTCCTGTCCAACTGTCAGGTCTCTCCTGTGACTTTGAGGCCTGGTGTGCTTCTGTCCTGTCCAATTGTCAGGTCTCTCCTGGGACTGTGAGGCCTGGTGTGCCTCTGTCTGTCCTGTCCAACTTGCAGGTCTCTCCAGGGACTGTGAGGCCTGGTGTGCCTCTGTCCTGTCCAACTGTCAGGTCTCTCCTGGGACTGTGAGGCCTGGTGTGCCTCTGTCTGTCCTGTCTAACTGTCAAGTCTCTCCTGGGACTGTGAGGCCTGGTGTGCCTCTGTCCTGTCCAACTGTCAGGTCTCTCCGGGGACTGCGAGGCCTGGTGTGCCTCTGTCCTGTCCAACTGGTGTGCCTCTGTCCTGTCCAACTGTCAGGTCTCTCCTGGGACTGTGAGGCCTGGTGTGCCTCTGTCCTGTCCAACTTTCAGGTCTCTCCGGGGACTGTGAGGCCTGGTGTGCCTCTGTCCTGTCCAACTGTCAGGTCTCTCCTGTCACTGTGAGGCCTGGTGTGCCTCTGTCTGTCCTGGCCAACTGTCAGGTCTCTCCTGGGACTGTGAGGCCTGGTGTGCCTCTGTCTGTCCTGTCCAACTGTCAGGTCTCTCCTGGGACTGTGAGGCCTGGTGTGCCACTGTCTGTCCTGTCCAACTGTCAGGTCTCTCCTGGGACTGTGAGGCCTGGTGTGCCTCTGTCCTGTCCAACTGTCAGGTCTCTCCTGGGACTGTGAGGCCTGGTGTGCCTCTGTCTGTCCTGTCCAACTGTCAGGTCTCTCCTGGGACTGTGAGGCCTGGTGTGCCTCTGTCCTGTCCAACTGTCAGGTCTCTCCTGGGACTGTGAGGCCTGGTGTGTCTCTTGTCTCTCCTGTCCAATAGTCAGGTCTCTCCTGGGACTGTGAGGCCTGGTGTGCCTCTGTCCTGTCCAACTGTCAGGTCTCTCCTGTGACTTTGAGGCCTGGTGTGCTTCTGTCCTGTCCAATTGTCAGGTCTCTCCTGGGACTGTGAGGCCTGGTGTGCCTCTGTCTGTCCTGTCCAACTGTCAGGTCTCTCCTGGGACTGTGAGGCCTGGTGTGCCTCTGTCCTGTCCAACTGTCAGGTCTCTCCTGGGACTTTGAGGCCTGGTGTGCCTCTGTCTGTCCTGTCCAACTGTCAGGTCTCTCCTGTCCAACTGTCAGGTCTCTCCTGGGACTGTGAGGCCATGTGTGCCTCTGTCTGTCCTGTTCAACTGTCAGGTCTCTCCTGGGACTTTGAGGCCTGGTGTGCCTCTGTCCTGTCCAACTGTCATGTCTCTCCTGGGACTTTGAGGCCTGGTGTGCTTCTGTCCTGTCCAACTGTCAGGTCTCTCCTGGAACTGTGAGTTCTGGTGTGCCTCTGTCTGTCCTGTCCAACTGTCAGGTCTCTCCTGGGACTGTGAGGCCTGGTGTGCTTCTGTCCTGTCCAATAGTCAGGTCTCTCCTGGGACTGTGAGGCCTGGTGTGCCTCTATCCTGTCCAACTGTCAGGTCTCTCCTGGGACTGTGAGGCCTGGTGTGCCTCTGTCCTGTCCAACTGTCAGGTCTCTCCTGGGACTGTGAGGCCTGGTGTGCCTCTGTCTGTCCTGTCCAACTGTCATGTCTCTCCTGGGACTGTGAGGCCTGGTGTGCCTCTGTCCTGTCCAACTGTCAGGTCTCTCCTGGGACTGTGAGGCCTGGTGTGCCTCTGTCCTGTCCAACTGTCAGGTCTCTCCTGGGGCTGTGAGGCCTGGTGTGCCTCTGTCTGTCCTGTCCAACTGTCAGGTCTCTCCTGGGACTGTGAGGCCTGGTGTGCCTCTGTCCTGTCCAACTGTCAGGTCTCTCCTGGGACTGTGAGGCCTGGTGTGCCTCTGTCCTGTCCAACTGTTAGGTCTCTCCTGGGACTGTGAGGCCTGGTGTGCCTCTGTCTGTCCTGTCCAACTGTCAGGTCTCTCCTGGGACTGTGAGGCCTGGTGTGCCTCTGTCCTGTCCTGTCCAACTGCCAGGTCTCTCCTGTCACTGTGAGGGCAGAGAGCTGTCTTTTGGACCTAATGAGAGGGAAGGTCTGCGTCCCAAGTTGAAATGGTGCTGGAGGCAGCACCTGTTTTCTTTGTCTTCTTATCACTGTGTCTTCTTATTGTCTCAGCCTTTAGGCCCTATATATATATATATATATATATCACTGTGTCTTCTTATTGTCTCAGCCTTTAGGCCCTATATATATATATATATATCACTGTGTCTTCTTATTGTCTCAGCCTTTAGGCCCTATATATATATATATATATATATATATCACTTTATCTTCTTATTGTCTCAGCCTTTAGGCCCTATATATATATATATATATATATATATATATATCACGGTGTCAAGGCATATCAACTAACAGGTTATAGAGAAAACAACGCAATCGTCACAACACATAGATTGTAATGTGGTTCTACTCGATTGGTTACCACAGTGATTTTACCCACTACTGGTCCCAAATGACTCTATTCCCTTTAGGACTTTGTGTGTGCCTCTGTGTGTGTGCGTGTGTGCCTCTGTGCCTGTGTATCTTACACCCGTGGTGGAGGTGGCTACTGTGACTAGGCGATAGATAACAAAACAGTGTTCAGACAGGATGTTAGTGTGTCTTAGTGGCTTGGTAACAACACTCACCACTATCTCCTGTTCTCTCTGTTTCATTTAGACACCGCTGCCTCTTTCCCTCTCTGTCTCCCTCTCTGTCTCCCTCTCTCGCTTTCTCTCTGTCTCCCTCTCTGTCTCCCTCTCTGTCTCCCTCTCTGTCTCCCTCTCTCGCTTTCTCTCTGTCTCCCTCTCTGTCTTCCTCTCTCGCTTTCTCTCTGTCTCCCTCTCTGTCTCCCTCTCTCGCTTTCTCTCTGTTTCATTTAGACACCGCTGCCTCTTTCCCTCTCTGTCTCCCTCTCTGTCTCCCTCTCTGTCTGTCTCCCTCTTTTCTCCCTCTCTGTCTCTTCTCCCTCTCTGTCTCCCTCTCTCTCTGTCTCCCTCTTTGTCTCCCTCTCTCTCTGTCTCCCTCTCTGTCTCCCTCTCGATCTCCCTCTCTGTCTCCCTCTCTCACTTGCTCTCTGTCTCCCTCTGTCTCCCTCTCTGTCTCCCTCACTGTCTCCCTCTCTCTCTGTCTCCCTCTCTCTGTGTCTTCCTCCCGGTCTCCCTCTCTGTCTCCCTCTCTGTCTCCCTCTCTGTCTCACCTCTCTGTCTCCCTCTCTCACTTGCTCTCTCACTTGCTCTCTATCTCCCTCTCTGTCTCCCTCTCTCACTTGCTCTCTGTCTCCCTCTCTGTCTCCCTCTCTTTCTTCCTCCCTGTCTCCCTCTCTGTCTCCCTCTCTCTCTGTCTCCCTCTCTGTCTCCCTCTCTGTCTCCCTCTCTCACTTGCTCTCTGTCTCCCTCTCTCTCTGTCTCCCTCTCTGTCTCCCTCTCTGTCTCCCTCTCTCACTTGCTCTCTGTCTCCCTCTGTCTCCCTCTCTGTCTCCCTCTCTCTCTGTATCCCTCTCTCTCTGTATCCCTCTCTGTCTCCCTCTCGGTCTCCCTCTCTGTCTCCCTCTCTCACTTGCTCTCTGTCTCCCTCTCTGTCTCCCTCTCTGTCTCACCTCTCTGTCTCCCTCTCTCACTTGCTCTCTCACTTGCTCTCTGTCTCCCTCTCTGTCTCCCTCTGTCACTTGCTCTCTGTCTCCCTCTCTGTCTCCCTCTCTTTCTCCCTCCCTGTCTCCCTCTCTGTCTCCCTCTCTGTCTCCCTCTCTCACTTGCTCTCTGTCTCCCTCTCTGTCTCCCTCTCTTTCTTCCTCCCTGTCTCCCTCTCTGTCTCCCTCTCTCTCTGTCTCCCTCTCTGTCTCCCTCTCTGTCTCCCTCTCTCACTTGCTCTCTGTCTCCCTCTCTGTCTCCCTCTCTCTCTGTCTCCCTCTCTGTCTCCCTCTCTGTCTCCCTCTCTCACTTGCTCTCTGTCTCCCTCTGTCTCCCTCTCTGTCTCCCTCTCTCTCTGTATCCCTCTCTCTCTGTATCCCTCTCTGTCTCCCTCTCGGGCTCCCTCTCTGTCTCCCTCTCTCACTTGCTCTCTGTCTCCCTCTCTGTCTCCCTCTCTGTCTCACCTCTCTGTCTCCCTCTCTCACTTGCTCTCTCACTTGCTCTCTGTCTCCCTCTCTGTCTCCCTCTGTCACTTGCTCTCTGTCTCCCTCTCTGTCTCCCTCTCTTTCTCCCTCCCTGTCTCCCTCTCTGTCTCCCTCTCTGTCTCCCTCTCTCACTTGCTCTCTGTCTCCCTCTCTGTCTCCCTCTGTCACTTGCTCTCTATCTCCCTCTCTGTCTCCCTCTCTTTCTCCCTCCCTGTCTCCCTCTCTGTCTCCCTCTCTGTCTCCCTCTCTCACTTGCTCTCTGTCTCCCTCTCTGTCTCCCTCTCTGTCTCCCTCTCTCACTTGCTCTCTGTCTCCCTCTCTGTCTCCCTCTCTCTCTGTCTCCCTCTCTGTCTCCCTCTCTCACTTTCCTCTGTCTCCCTCTCTGTCTCCCTCTCTCACTTTCTCTCTGTCTCCCTCTCTGTCTCCCTCTCTGTCTCCCTCTCTCACTTTCTCTCTGTCTCCCTGTCTGTCTCCCTCTCTCACTTTCTCTCTGTCTCCCTCTCTGTTTCCCTCTCTGTCTCCCTCTCTCACTTTCTCTGTCTCCCTCTCTGTCTCCCTCTCTCACTGTCTCTCTGTCTCCCTCTCTGTCTCCCTCTCTGTCTCCCTCTCTCACTTTCTCTCTGTCTCCCTCTCTGTCTCCCTCTCTCGCTTTCTCTCTGTCTCCCTCTCTGTTTCCTTCTCTGTCTCCCTCTCTCGCCTTCTCTCTGTTTCTCTCTCTGACTTCCATCCAGGATGGGGGAAAAAAACAGAGAGACTAATTTATGGTGGATTTCATTGGTGGATGTCAACAGAACATTGGGTGATGTCATTAGAATATTGGTTGATATCAGCAGAACATTGGGTGATGTCAGTAGAACATTGGGTGATGTCAACAAAACATTGGGTGATGTCAACAGAAAATTGGGTGATGTCAGCAGAACATTGGTTGATGTCAGCAGAACATTGGGTGATGTCAACAGAACATTGGAGAACATGGTGTGATGTCTGTAGAACATTGGGTGATGTCAGCAGAACATTGGGTGATGTCTGTAGAACATTGGGTGATGTCATCAGAACATTGGGTGATGTCAAGAGAACATTGGAGAACATTGGGTGATGTCTGTAGAACATTGGGTAATGTCAACAGAACATTGGAGAACATTGGGTGATGTCTGTAGAACATTGGGTGATGTCAGCAGAACATTGGGTGATGTCTGTAGAACATTGGGTGATGTCAACAGAACATTGGGTGATGTCAGTAGAACATTGGGTGATGTCAACAGAACATTGGAGAACATTGGGTGATGTCTGTAGAACATTGGGTGATGTCAGCAGAACATTGGGTGATGTCTGTAGAACATTGGGTGATGTCAACAGAACATTGGAGAACATTGGGTGATGTCAGTTGAACATTGGGTGATGTCAGTAGAACATTGGTGAATGTCAGTAGAAGATTGGGCGATGTCAGTAGAACATTGGGTGATGTCAGCAGAACATTGGGTGATGTCAACAGAACATTGGGTGATGTCAGCAGAACATTGAAGAACATTGGGTGATGTCTGTAGAACATTGGGTGATGTCAGCAGAATGTTGGGTGATGTCAACAGAACATTGGGTGATGTCAACAGAACATTGGGTGATTTCAGCAGAACATTGGGTGATGTCAGCAGAGCATTGAAGAACATTGGGTGATGTCTGTAGAACATTGGGTGATGTCAGCAGAACATTGGGTGATGTCTGTAGAACATTGGGTGATGTCATCAGAACATTGGGTGATGTCAGTAGAACATTGGGTGATGTCAACAAAACAATGGGTGATGTCAACAGAAAATTGGTTGATATCAGCAGAATATTGGGTGATGTCAGTAGAACATTGGGTGATGTCAACAGAAAATTGGGTGATGTCAGCAGAACATTGGTTGATGTCAGCAGAACATTGGGTGATGTCAACAGAACATTGGAGAACATGGTGTGATGTCTGTAGAACATTGGGTGATGTCAGCAGAACATTGGGTGATGTCTGTAGAACATTGGGTGATGTCATCAGAACATTGGGTGATGTCAAGAGAACATTGGAGAACATTGGGTGATGTCTGTAGAACATTGGGTAATGTCAACAGAACATTGGAGAACATTGGGTGATGTCTGTAGAACATTGGGTGATGTCAGCAGAACATTGGGTGATGTCTGTAGAACATTGGGTGATGTCAACAGAACATTGGGTGATGTCAGTAGAACATTGGGTGATGTCAACAGAACATTGGAGAACATTGGGTGATGTCTGTAGAACATTGGGTGATGTCAGCAGAACATTGGGTGATGTCTGTAGAACATTGGGTGATGTCAACAGAACATTGGAGAACATTGGGTGATGTCAGTTGAACATTGGGTGATGTCAGTAGAACATTGGTGAATGTCAGTAGAAGATTGGGCGATGTCAGTAGAACATTGGGTGATGTCAGCAGAACATTGGGTGATGTCAACAGAACATTGGGTGATGTCAGCAGAACATTGAAGAACATTGGGTGATGTCTGTAGAACATTGGGTGATGTCAGCAGAATGTTGGGTGATGTCAACAGAACATTGGGTGATGTCAACAGAACATTGGGTGATTTCAGCAGAACATTGGGTGATGTCAGCAGAGCATTGAAGAACATTGGGTGATGTCTGTAGAACATTGGGTGATGTCAGCAGAACATTGGGTGATGTCTGTAGAACATTGGGTGATGTCATCAGAACATTGGGTGATGTCAGTAGAACATTGGGTGATGTCAACAAAACAATGGGTGATGTCAACAGAAAATTGGTTGATATCAGCAGAATATTGGGTGATGTCAGTAGAACATTGGGTGATGTCTGTAGAACATTGGGTGATGTCAGCAGAACATTGGGTGATGTCAACAGAACATTGGAGAACATTGGGTGATGTCAGTTGAACATTGGGTGATGTCAGTAGAACATTGGTGAATGTCAGTAGATGTCAGTTGAACATTGGGTGATGTCAGTAGAACATTGGTGAATGTCAGTAGAAGATTGGGCGATGTCAGTAGAACATTGGGTGATGTCAGCAGAACATTGGGTGATGTCAACAGAACATTGGGTGATGTCAGCAGAACATTGAAGAACATTGGGTGATGTCTGTAGAACATTGGGTGATGTCAGCAGAACATTGGGTGATGTCTGTAGAACATTGGGTGATGTCATCAGAACATTGGGTGATGTCAGTAGAACATTGGGTGATGTCAACAAAACAATGGGTGATGTCAACAGAAAATTGGTTGATATCAGCAGAACATTGGGTGATGTTAGTAGAACATTGGGTGATGTCTGTAGAACATTGGGTGATTTCAGCAGAACATTGGGTGATGTCAGCAGGACATTGGGTTATGTCAACAAAACATTGGATGATGTCAACAGAACATTGGAGAATATTGTGTGATGTCTGTAGAGCATTTGGTGATGTCAGCAGAACATTGGGTGATGTCAGTAGAACATTGGGTGATGTCTGTAGAACATTGGGTGATGTCATCAGAACATTGGAGAACATAGGGTGATGTCTGTAGAACATTGGGTAATGTATACAGAACATTGGAGAACATTGGGTGATGTCTGTAGAACATTGGTTGATGTCAGCAGAACATTGGGTGATGTCTGTAGAACATTGGGTGATGTCATCAGAACATTGGGTGATGTCAGTAGAACATTGGGTGATGTCAACAAAACAATGGGTGATGTCAACAGAAAATTGGTTGATATCAGCAGAACATTGGGTGATGTCAGTAGAACATTGGGTGATGTCTGTAGAACATTGGGTGATGTCAGCAGAACATTGTGTGATGTCTGCAGAACATTGGAGAACATTGGGTGATGTCAGTTGAACATTGGGTGATGTCAGTAGAACATTGGTGAATGTCAGTAGAAGATTGGGTTATGTCAGTAGAACATTGGGTGATGTCATCAGAACATTGGGTGATGTCAAGAGAACATTGGAGAACATTGGGTGATGTCTCTAGAACATTGGGTAATGTCAACAGAACATTGGAGAACATTGGGTGATGTCTGTAGAACATTGGTTGATGTCAGCAGAACATTGGGTGATGTCTGTAGAACATTGGGTGATGTCATCAGAACATTGGGTGATGTCAGTAGAACATTGGGTGATGTCAACAAAACAATGGGTGATGTCAACAGAAAATTGGTTGATATCAGCAGAACATTGGGTGATGTTAGTAGAACATTGGGTGATGTCTGTAGAACATTGGGTGATTTCAGCAGAACATTGGGTGATGTCAGCAGGACATTGGGTTATGTCAACAAAACATTGGATGATGTCAACAGAACATTGGAGAATATTGTGTGATGTCTGTAGAGCATTTGGTGATGTCAGCAGAACATTGGGTGATGTCAGTAGAACATTGGGTGATGTCTGTAGAACATTGGGTGATGTCATCAGAACATTGGAGAACATAGGGTGATGTCTGTAGAACATTGGGTAATGTATACAGAACATTGGAGAACATTGGGTGATGTCTGTAGAACATTGGTTGATGTCAGCAGAACATTGGGTGATGTCTGTAGAACATTGGGTGATGTCATCAGAACATTGGGTGATGTCAGTAGAACATTGGGTGATGTCAACAAAACAATGGGTGATGTCAACAGAAAATTGGTTGATATCAGCAGAACATTGGGTGATGTCAGTAGAACATTGGGTGATGTCTGTAGAACATTGGGTGATGTCAGCAGAACATTGTGTGATGTCTGCAGAACATTGGAGAACATTGGGTGATGTCAGTTGAACATTGGGTGATGTCAGTAGAACATTGGTGAATGTCAGTAGAAGATTGGGTTATGTCAGTAGAACATTGGGTGATGTCATCAGAACATTGGGTGATGTCAAGAGAACATTGGAGAACATTGGGTGATGTCTCTAGAACATTGGGTAATGTCAACAGAACATTGGAGAACATTGGGTGATGTCTGTAGAACATTGGTTGATGTCAGCAGAACATTGGGTGATGTCTGTAGAACATTGGGTGATGTCATCAGAACATTGGGTGATGTCAGTAGAACATTGGGTGATGTCAACAAAACAATGGGTGATGTCAACAGAAAATTGGTTGATATCAGCAGAACATTGGGTGATGTCAGTAGAACATTGGGTGATGTCTGTAGAACATTGGGTGATGTCAGCAGAACATTGGGTGATGTCAACAGAACATTGGAGAACATTGGGTGATGTCAGTTGAACATTGGGTGATGTCAGTAGAACATTGGTGAATGTCAGTAGAAGATTGGGTTATGTCAGTAGAACATTGGGTGATGTCAGTAGAACATTGTGTGATGTCAGTAGAACAATGTGTGATGTCAGCAGAACATTCGGTGATGTCAACAGAATATTGGGTGATGTCAACAGAACATTGGGTGATGTCAACAGAACATTGGGTGATGTCAGCAGAACATTGAAGAACATTGGTTGATGTCTGTAGAACATTGGGTGATGTCAACAAAACAGTGGATGATGTCAACAGAACATTGGAGAATATTGTGTGATGTCTGTAGAATATTTGGTGATGTCAGCAGAACATTGGGTGATGTCAGTAGAACATTGGGTGATGTCATCAGATCATTGAAGAACATTGGGTGATGTCTGTAGAACATTGGGTGATGTCAGCAGAACATTGGGTGATGTCAGCAGAACATTGGGTGATGTCAACAAAACATTGGATGATGTCAACAAAACATTGGATGATGTCAACAGAACATTGGGTGATGTAATTAGAATATTGGTTGATGTCAGCAGAAAATTGGGTGATGTCAGTAGAACATTGGGTGATGTCAGTAGAACATTGGATGATGTCATCAGAACATTGAAGAACATTGGGTGATGTCTGTAGAACATTGGGTGATGTCAGCAGAACATTGGGTGATGTCAGCAGAACATTGGGTGATGTCAACAAAACATTGGATGATGTCAACAGAACATTGGGTGATGTAATTAGAATATTGGTTGATATCAGCAGAACATTGGGTGATGTCAGTAGAACATTGGGTGATGTCAAGTAGAACATTGGATGATGTCAGCAGAACATTGTGTGATGTCAGCAGAACATTGTGTGATGTCAACAGAATATTGGGTGATGTCAGCAGAACATTGGGTGATGTCAGCAGCACATTGGGTGATGTCAACAGAACATCGGGGAAAATTGGGTGATGTCAGTAGAACATTGGGTGATGTTAGTAGAACATTGGGTGATGTCAGTAGAACATTGGGTGATGTCAGTAGAACATTGGATGATGTCAGTAGAACATTGTGTGATGTCAGCAGAACATTGTGTGATGTCAACAGAATATTGGGTGATGTCAGCAGAACATTGGGTGATGTCAGTAGAACATTGAGTGATGTCAGCAGAACATTGAAGAACATTGGGTGATGTCAGCAGAACATTCGGTGATGTCTGTAGAACATTGGGTGATGTCAGCAGAACATTGGGTGATGTCAGCAGAACATTGGGTGATGTCAACAAAACATTGGATGATGTCAACAAAACATTGGATGATGTCAACAGAACATTGGGTGATGTAATTAGAATATTGGTTGATGTCAGCAGAAAATTGGGTGATGTCAGTAGAACATTGGGTGATGTCAGTAGAACATTGGATGATGTCATCAGAACATTGAAGAACATTGGGTGATGTCTGTAGAACATTGGGTGATGTCAGCAGAACATTGGGTGATGTCAGCAGAACATTGGGTGATGTCAACAAAACATTGGATGATGTCAACAGAACATTGGGTGATGTAATTAGAATATTGGTTGATATCAGCAGAACATTGGGTGATGTCAGTAGAACATTGGGTGATGTCAAGTAGAACATTGGATGATGTCAGCAGAACATTGTGTGATGTCAGCAGAACATTGTGTGATGTCAACAGAATATTGGGTGATGTCAGCAGAACATTGGGTGATGTCAGCAGCACATTGGGTGATGTCAACAGAACATCGGGGAAAATTGGGTGATGTCAGTAGAACATTGGGTGATGTTAGTAGAACATTGGGTGATGTCAGTAGAACATTGGGTGATGTCAGTAGAACATTGGATGATGTCAGTAGAACATTGTGTGATGTCAGCAGAACATTGTGTGATGTCAACAGAATATTGGGTGATGTCAGCAGAACATTGGGTGATGTCAGTAGAACATTGAGTGATGTCAGCAGAACATTGAAGAACATTGGGTGATGTCTGTAGAACATTGGATTATGTCAGCAGAACATTGGGTGATGTCAACATAACATTGGATGATGTCAGCAGAACATTGGATGATATCAACAGAACATTGGAGAACATTGGGTGATGTCTGTAGAACATTGGGTGATGTCTGTAGAACATTGGGTGATGTCAGCAGAACATTGGGTGATGTCAACAGAACATTGGGGAACATTGGTTGATGTCAGTAGAACATTTGTGAATGTCAGTAGAAGATTGGGCGATGTCGGTAGAATATTGGGTGATGTCAGCAGAACATTGGGTGATGTCAGTTGAACATTGGGTGATGTCAACAGAACATTGGAGAACATTGGGTGATGTCTGTAGAACATTGGGTGATGTCAGCAGAACATTGGGTGATGTCTGTAGAACATTGGGTGATGTCAACAGAACATTGGAGAACATTGGGTGATGTCAGTTGAACATTGGGTGATGTCAGTAGAACATTGGTGAATGTCAGTAGAAGATTGGGCGATGTCAGTAGAACATTGGGTGATGTCAGCAGAACATTGGGTGATGTCAACAGAACATTGGGTGATGTCAGCAGAACATTGAAGAACATTGGGTGATGTCTGTAGAACATTGGGTGATGTCAGCAGAATGTTGGGTGATGTCAACAGAACATTGGGTGATGTCAACAGAACATTGGGTGATTTCAGCAGAACATTGGGTGATGTCAGCAGAGCATTGAAGAACATTGGGTGATGTCTGTAGAACATTGGGTGATGTCAGCAGAACATTGGGTGATGTCTGTAGAACATTGGGTGATGTCATCAGAACATTGGGTGATGTCAGTAGAACATTGGGTGATGTCAACAAAACAATGGGTGATGTCAACAGAAAATTGGTTGATATCAGCAGAATATTGGGTGATGTCAGTAGAACATTGGGTGATGTCTGTAGAACATTGGGTGATGTCAGCAGAACATTGGGTGATGTCAACAGAACATTGGAGAACATTGGGTGATGTCAGTTGAACATTGGGTGATGTCAGTAGAACATTGGTGAATGTCAGTAGATGTCAGTTGAACATTGGGTGATGTCAGTAGAACATTGGTGAATGTCAGTAGAAGATTGGGCGATGTCAGTAGAACATTGGGTGATGTCAGCAGAACATTGGGTGATGTCAGTAGAACATTGGGTGATGTCAACAAAACAATGGGTGATGTCAACAGAAAATTGGTTGATATCAGCAGAACATTGGGTGATGTCAGTAGAACATTGGGTGATGTCTGTAGAACATTGGGTGATTTCAGCAGAACATTGGGTGATGTCAGCAGGACATTGGGTTATGTCAACAAAACATTGGATGATGTCAACAGAACATTGGAGAATATTGTGTGATGTCTGTAGAGCATTTGGTGATGTCAGCAGAACATTGGGTGATGTCAGTAGAACATTGGGTGATGTCTGTAGAACATTGGGTGATGTCATCAGAACATTGGAGAACATTGGGTGATGTCTGTAGAACATTGGGTAATGTATACAGAACATTGGAGAACATTGGGTGATGTCTGTAGAACATTGGTTGATGTCAGCAGAACATTGGGTGATGTCTGTAGAACATTGGGTGATGTCATCAGAACATTGGGTGATGTCAGTAGAACATTGGGTGATGTCAACAAAACAATGGGTGATGTCAACAGAAAATTGGTTGATATCAGCAGAACATTGGGTGATGTCAGTAGAACATTGGGTGATGTCTGTAGAACATTGGGTGATGTCAGCAGAACATTGTGTGATGTCTGCAGAACATTGGAGAACATTGGGTGATGTCAGTTGAACATTGGGTGATGTCAGTAGAACATTGGTGAATGTCAGTAGAAGATTGGGTTATGTCAGTAGAACATTGGGTGATGTCATCAGAACATTGGGTGATGTCAAGAGAACATTGGAGAACATTGGGTGATGTCTCTAGAACATTGGGTAATGTCAACAGAACATTGGAGAACATTGGGTGATGTCTGTAGAACATTGGTTGATGTCAGCAGAACATTGGGTGATGTCTGTAGAACATTGGGTGATGTCATCAGAACATTGGGTGATGTCAGTAGAACATTGGGTGATGTCAACAAAACAATGGGTGATGTCAACAGAAAATTGGTTGATATCAGCAGAACATTGGGTGATGTCAGTAGAACATTGGGTGATGTCTGTAGAACATTGGGTGATGTCAGCAGAACATTGGGTGATGTCAACAGAACATTGGAGAACATTGGGTGATGTCAGTTGAACATTGGGTGATGTCAGTAGAACATTGGTGAATGTCAGTAGAAGATTGGGTTATGTCAGTAGAACATTGGGTGATGTCAGTAGAACATTGTGTGATGTCAGTAGAACATTGTGTGATGTCAGCAGAACATTCGGTGATGTCAACAGAATATTGGGTGATGTCAACAGAACATTGGGTGATGTCAACAGAACATTGGGTGATGTCAGCAGAACATTGAAGAACATTGGTTGATGTCTGTAGAACATTGGGTGATGTCAACAAAACAGTGGATGATGTCAACAGAACATTGAAGAACATTGGTTGATGTCTGTAGAATATTTGGTGATGTCAGCAGAACATTGGGTGATGTCAGTAGAACATTGGGTGATGTCATCAGATCATTGAAGAACATTGGGTGATGTCTGTAGAACATTGGGTGATGTCAGCAGAACATTGGGTGATGTCAGCAGAACATTGGGTGATGTCAACAAAACATTGGATGATGTCAACAAAACATTGGATGATGTCAACAGAACATTGGGTGATGTAATTAGAATATTGGTTGATGTCAGCAGAAAATTGGGTGATGTCAGTAGAACATTGGGTGATGTCAGTAGAACATTGGATGATGTCATCAGAACATTGAAGAACTTTGGGTGATGTCTGTAGAACATTGGGTGATGTCAGCAGAACATTGGGTGATGTCAGCAGAACATTGGGTGATGTCAACAAAACATTGGATGATGTCAACAGAACATTGGGTGATGTAATTAGAATATTGGTTGATATCAGCAGAACATTGGGTGATGTCAGTAGAACATTGGGTGATGTCAGTAGAACATTGGATGATGTCAGCAGAACATTGTGTGATGTCAGCAGAACATTGTGTGATGTCAACAGAATATTGGGTGATGTCAGCAGAACATTGGGTGATGTCAGCAGCACATTGGGTGATGTCAACAGAACATCGGGGAAAATTGGGTGATGTCAGTAGAACATTGGGTGATGTTAGTAGAACATTGGGTGATGTCAGTAGAACATTGGGTGATGTCAGTAGAACATTGGATGATGTCAGTAGAACATTGTGTGATGTCAGCAGAACATTGTGTGATGTCAACAGATTATTGGGTGATGTCAGCAGAACATTGGGTGATGTCAGTAGAACATTGAGTGATGTCAGCAGAACATTGAAGAACATTGGGTGATGTCTGTAGAACATTGGATTATGTCAGCAGAACATTGGGTGATGTCAACATAACATTGGATGATGTCAGCAGAATATTGGATGATATCAACAGAACATTGGAGAACATTGGGTGATGTCTGTAGAACATTGGGTGATGTCTGTAGAACATTGGGTGATGTCAGCAGAACATTGGGTGATGTCAACAGAACATTGGGGAACATTGGTTGATGTCAGTAGAACATTTGTGAATGTCAGTAGAAGATTGGGCGATGTCGGTAGAATATTGGGTGATGTCAGCAGAAAATTGGGTGATGTCAACAGAACATTGGAGAACATGGTGTGATGTCTGTAGAACATTGGGTGATGTCAGCAGAACATTGGGTGATGTCTGTAGAACATTGGGTGATGTCATCAGAACATTGGGTGATGTCAAGAGAACATTGGAGAACATTGGGTGATGTCTGTAGAACATTGGGTAATGTCAACAGAACATTGGAGAACATTGGGTGATGTCTGTAGAACATTGGGTGATGTCAGCAGAACATTGGGTGATGTCTGTAGAACATTGGGTGATGTCTTCAGAACATTGGGTGATGTCAGTAGAACATTGGGTGATGTCAACAGAACATTGGAGAACATTGGGTGATGTCAGTGGAACATTGGGTGATGTCAGTAGAACATTGGTGAATGTCAGTAGAAGATTGGGCGATGTCAGTAGAACATTGGGTGATGTCAGTAGAACATTGGGTTATGTCAGTAGAACATTGGGTGATGTCAGTAGAACATTGTGTGATGTCAGTAGAACATTGTGTGATGTCAGCAGAACATTCGGTGATGTCAACAGAATATTAGGTGATGTCAACAGAACATTGGGTGATGTCAACAGAACATTGGGTGATGTCAGCAGAACATTGAAGAACATTGGGTGATGTCTGTAGAACATTGGGTGATGTCAGCAGAATGTTGGGTGATGTCAACAGAACATTGGGTGATGTCAACAGAACATTGGGTGATTTCAGCAGAACATTGGGTGATGTCAGCAGGACATTGGGTTATGTCAACAAAACATTGGATGATGTCAACAGAACATTGGAGAATATTGTGTGATGTCTGTAGAACATTTGGTGATGTCAGCAGAACATTGGGTGATGTCAGTAGAACATTGGGTGATGTCTGCAGAACATTGGGTGATGTCATCAGAACATTGGGTGATGTCAAGAGAACATTGGAGAACATTGGGTGATGTCTGTAGAACATTGGGTAATGTCAACAGAACATTGGAGAACATTGGGTGATGTCTGTAGAACATTGGTTGATGTCAGCAGAACATTGGGTGATGTCTGTAGAACATTGGGTGATGTCATCAGAACATTGGGTGATGTCAGTAGAACATTGGGTGATGTCAACAAAACAATGGGTGATGTCAACAGAAAATTGGTTGATATCAGCAGAACATTGGGTGATGTCAGTAGAACATTGGGTGATGTCTGTAGAACATTGGGTGATGTCAGCAGAACATTGGGTGATGTCAACAGAACATTGGAGAACATTGGGTGATGTCAGTTGAACATTGGGTGATGTCAGTAGAACATTGGTGAATGTCAGTAGAAGATTGGGTTATGTCAGTAGAACATTGGGTGATGTCAGTAGAACATTGTGTGATGGCAGTAGAACATTGTGTGATGTCAGCAGAACATTCGGTGATGTCAACAGAATATTGGGTGATGTCAACAGGACATTAGGTGATGTCAACAGAACATTGGGTGATGTCAACAGAACATTGGGTGATGTCAGCAGAACATTGAAGAACATTGGGTGATGTCTGTAGAACATTGGGTGATGTCAGCAGAATGTTGGGTGATGTCAACAGAACATTGGGTGATGTCAACAGAACATTGGGTGATTTCAGCAGAACATTGGGTGATGTCAGCAGGACATTGGGTTATGTCAACAAAACATTGGATGATGTCAACAGAACATTGGAGAATATTGTGTGATGTCTGTAGAACATTTGGTGATGTCAGCAGAACATTGGGTGATGTCAGTAGAACATTGGGTGATGTCTGTAGAACATTGGGTGATGTCATCAGAACATTGGGTGATGTCAAGAGAACATTGGAGAACATTGGGTGATGTCTGTAGAACATTGGGTAATGTCAACAGAACATTGGAGAACATTGGGTGATGTCAGTAGAACATTGGTTGATGTCAGCAGAACATTGGGTGATGTCTGTAGAACATTGGGTGATGTCATCAGAACATTGGGTGATGTCAGTAGAACATTGGGTGATGTCAACAGAACATTGGAGAACATGGTGTGATGTCTGTAGAACATTGGGTGATGTCAGCAGAACATTGGGTGATGTCTGTAGAACATTGGGTGATGTCATCAGAACATTGGGTGATGTCAAGAGAACATTGGAGAACATTGGGTGATGTCTGTAGAACATTGGGTAATGTCAACAGAACATTGGAGAACATTGGGTGATGTCTGTAGAACATTGGGTGATGTCAGCAGAACATTGGGTGATGTCTGTAGAACATTGGGTGATGTCTTCAGAACATTGGGTGATGTCAGTAGAACATTGGGTGATGTCAACAGAACATTGGAGAACATTGGGTGATGTCAGTTGAACATTGGGTGATGTCAGTAGAACATTGGTGAATGTCAGTAGAAGATTGGGCGATGTCAGTAGAACATTGGGTGATGTCAGTAGAACATTGGGTTATGTCAGTAGAACATTGGGTGATGTCAGTAGAACATTGTGTGATGTCAGTAGAACATTGTGTGATGTCAGCAGAACATTCGGTGATGTCAACAGAATATTAGGTGATGTCAACAGAACATTGGGTGATGTCAACAGAACATTGGGTGATGTCAGCAGAACATTGAAGAACATTGGGTGATGTCTGTAGAACATTGGGTGATGTCAGCAGAATGTTGGGTGATGTCAACAGAAAATTGGGTGATGTCAACAGAACATTGGGTGATTTCAGCAGAACATTGGGTGATGTCAGCAGGACATTGGGTTATGTCAACAAAACATTGGATGATGTCAACAGAACATTGGAGAATATTGTGTGATGTCTGTAGAACATTTGGTGATGTCAGCAGAACATTGGGTGATGTCTGTAGAACATTGGTTGATGTCAGCAGAACATTGGGTGATGTCTGTAGAACATTGGGTGATGTCATCAGAACATTGGGTGATGTCAGTAGAACATTGGGTGATGTCAACAAAACAATGGGTGATGTCAACAGAAAATTGGTTGATATCAGCAGAACATTGGGTGATGTCAGTAGAACATTGGGTGATGTCTGTAGAACATTGGGTGATGTCAGCAGAACATTGGGTGATGTCAACAGAACATTGGAGAACATTGGGTGATGTCAGTTGAACATTGGGTGATGTCAGTAGAACATTGGTGAATGTCAGTAGAAGATTGGGTTATGTCAGTAGAACATTGGGTGATGTCAGTAGAACATTGTGTGATGGCAGTAGAACATTGTGTGATGTCAGCAGAACATTCGGTGATGTCAACAGAATATTGGGTGATGTCAACAGGACATTAGGTGATGTCAACAGAATATTGGGTGATGTCAACAGAACATTGGGTGATGTCAGCAGAACATTGAAGAACATTGGGTGATGTCTGTAGAACATTGGGTGATGTCAGCAGAATGTTGGGTGATGTCAACAGAACATTGGGTGATGTCAACAGAACATTGGGTGATTTCAGCAGAACATTGGGTGATGTCAGCAGGACATTGGGTTATGTCAACAGAACATTGGAGAACATTGGGTGATGTCTGTAGAACATTGGGTGATGTCAGCAGAACATTTGTGAATGTCAGTAGAAGATTGGGCGATGTCGGTAGAATATTGGGTGATGTCAGCAGAAAATTGGGTGATGTCAACAGAACATTGGAGAACATGGTGTGATGTCTGTAGAACATTGGGTGATGTCAGCAGAACATTGGGTGATGTCAACAGAACATTGGAGAACATTGGGTGATGTCAGTTGAACATTGGGTGATGTCAGTAGAACATTGGTGAATGTCAGTAGAAGATTGGGTTATGTCAGTAGAACATTGGGTGATGTCAGTAGAACATTGTGTGATGGCAGTAGAACATTGTGTGATGTCAGCAGAACATTCGGTGATGTCAACAGAATATTGGGTGATGTCAACAGGACATTAGGTGATGTCAACAGAACATTGGGTGATGTCAACAGAACATTGGGTGATGTCAGCAGAACATTGAAGAACATTGGGTGATGTCTGTAGAACATTGGGTGATGTCAGCAGAATGTTGGGTGATGTCAACAGAACATTGGGTGATGTCAACAGAACATTGGGTGATTTCAGCAGAACATTGGGTGATGTCAGCAGGACATTGGGTTATGTCAACAAAACATTGGATGATGTCAACAGAACATTGGAGAATATTGTGTGATGTCTGTAGAACATTTGGTGATGTCAGCAGAACATTGGGTGATGTCAGTAGAACATTGGGTGATGTCTGTAGAACATTGGGTGATGTCATCAGAACATTGGGTGATGTCAAGAGAACATTGGAGAACATTGGGTGATGTCTGTAGAACATTGGGTAATGTCAACAGAACATTGGAGAACATTGGGTGATGTCAGTAGAACATTGGTTGATGTCAGCAGAACATTGGGTGATGTCTGTAGAACATTGGGTGATGTCATCAGAACATTGGGTGATGTCAGTAGATCATTGGGTGATGTCAACAGAACATTGGAGAACATGGTGTGATGTCTGTAGAACATTGGGTGATGTCAGCAGAACATTGGGTGATGTCTGTAGAACATTGGGTGATGTCATCAGAACATTGGGTGATGTCAAGGGAACATTGGAGAACATTGGGTGATGTCTGTAGAACATTGGGTAATGTCAACAGAACATTGGAGAACATTGGGTGATGTCTGTAGAACATTGGGTGATGTCAGCAGAACATTGGGTGATGTCTGTAGAACATTGGGTGATGTCTTCAGAACATTGGGTGATGTCAGTAGAACATTGGGTGATGTCAACAGAACATTGGAGAACATTGGGTGATGTCAGTTGAACATTGGGTGATGTCAGTAGAACATTGGTGAATGTCAGTAGAAGATTGGGCGATGTCAGTAGAACATTGGGTGATGTCAGTAGAACATTGGGTTATGTCAGTAGAACATTGGGTGATGTCAGTAGAACATTGTGTGATGTCAGTAGAACATTGTGTGATGTCAGCAGAACATTCGGTGATGTCAACAGAATATTAGGTGATGTCAACAGAACATTGGGTGATGTCAACAGAACATTGGGTGATGTCAGCAGAACATTGAAGAACATTGGGTGATGTCTGTAGAACATTGGGTGATGTCAGCAGAATGTTGGGTGATGTCAACAGAAAATTGGGTGATGTCAACAGAACATTGGGTGATTTCAGCAGAACATTGGGTGATGTCAGCAGGACATTGGGTTATGTCAACAAAACATTGGATGATGTCAACAGAACATTGGAGAATATTGTGTGATGTCTGTAGAACATTTGGTGATGTCAGCAGAACATTGGGTGATGTCTGTAGAACATTGGTTGATGTCAGCAGAACATTGGGTGATGTCTGTAGAACATTGGGTGATGTCATCAGAACATTGGGTGATGTCAGTAGAACATTGGGTGATGTCAACAAAACAATGGGTGATGTCAACAGAAAATTGGTTGATATCAGCAGAACATTGGGTGATGTCAGTAGAACATTGGGTGATGTCTGTAGAACATTGGGTGATGTCAGCAGAACATTGGGTGATGTCAACAGAACATTGGAGAACATTGGGTGATGTCAGTTGAACATTGGGTGATGTCAGTAGAACATTGGTGAATGTCAGTAGAAGATTGGGTTATGTCAGTAGAACATTGGGTGATGTCAGTAGAACATTGTGTGATGGCAGTAGAACATTGTGTGATGTCAGCAGAACATTCGGTGATGTCAACAGAATATTGGGTGATGTCAACAGGACATTAGGTGATGTCAACAGAATATTGGGTGATGTCAACAGAACATTGGGTGATGTCAGCAGAACATTGAAGAACATTGGGTGATGTCTGTAGAACATTGGGTGATGTCAGCAGAATGTTGGGTGATGTCAACAGAACATTGGGTGATGTCAACAGAACATTGGGTGATTTCAGCAGAACATTGGGTGATGTCAGCAGGACATTGGGTTATGTCAACAGAACATTGGAGAACATTGGGTGATGTCTGTAGAACATTGGGTGATGTCAGCAGAACATTTGTGAATGTCAGTAGAAGATTGGGCGATGTCGGTAGAATATTGGGTGATGTCAGCAGAAAATTGGGTGATGTCAACAGAACATTGGAGAACATGGTGTGATGTCTGTAGAACATTGGGTGATGTCAGCAGAACATTGGGTGATGTCTGTAGAACATTGGGTGATGTCATCAGAACATTGGGTGATGTCAAGAGAACATTGGAGAACATTGGGTGATGTCTGTAGAACATTGGGTAATGTCAACAGAACATTGGAGAACATTGGGTGATGTCTGTAGAACATTGGGTGATGTCAGCAGAACATTGGGTGATGTCTGTAGAACATTGGGTGATGTCTTCAGAACATTGGGTGATGTCAGTAGAACATTGGGTGATGTCAACAGAACATTGGAGAACATTGGGTGATGTCAGTTGAACATTGGGTGATGTCAGTAGAACATTGGTGAATGTCAGTAGAAGATTGGGCGATGTCAGTAGAACATTGGGTGATGTCAGTAGAACATTGGGTTATGTCAGTAGAACATTGGGTGATGTCAGTAGAACATTGTGTGATGTCAGTAGAACATTGTGTGATGTCAGCAGAACATTCGGTGATGTCAACAGAATATTAGGTGATGTCAACAGAACATTGGGTGATGTCAACAGAACATTGGGTGATGTCAGCAGAACATTGAAGAACATTGGGTGATGTCTGTAGAACATTGGGTGATGTCAGCAGAATGTTGGGTGATGTCAACAGAACATTGGGTGATGTCAACAGAACATTGGGTGATTTCAGCAGAACATTGGGTGATGTCAGCAGGACATTGGGTTATGTCAACAAAACATTGGATGATGTCAACAGAACATTGGAGAATATTGTGTGATGTCTGCAGAACATTTGGTGATGTCAGCAGAACATTGGGTGATGTCAGTAGAACATTGGGTGATGTCTGTAGAACATTGGGTGATGTCATCAGAACATTGGGTGATGTCAAGAGAACATTGGAGAACATTGGGTGATGTCTGTAGAACATTGGGTAATGTCAACAGAACATTGGAGAACATTGGGTGATGTCTGTAGAACATTGGTTGATGTCAGCAGAACATTTGGTGATGTCTGTAGAACATTGGGTGATGTCATCAGAACATTGGGTGATGTCAGTAGAACATTGGGTGATGTCAACAAAACAATGGGTGATGTCAACAGAAAATTGGTTGATATCAGCAGAACATTGGGTGATGTCAGTAGAACATTGGGTGATGTCTGTAGAACATTGGGTGATGTCAGCAGAACATTGGGTGATGTCAACAGAACATTGGAGAACATTGGGTGATGTCAGTTGAACATTGGGTGATGTCAGTAGAACATTGGTGAATGTCAGTAGAAGATTGGGTTATGTCAGTAGAACATTGGGTGATGTCAGTAGAACATTGTGTGATGGCAGTAGAACATTGTGTGATGTCAGCAGAACATTCGGTGATGTCAACAGAATATTGGGTGATGTCAACAGGACATTAGGTGATGTCAACAGAACATTGGGTGATGTCAACAGAACATTGGGTGATGTCAGCAGAACATTGAAGAACATTGGGTGATGTCTGTAGAACATTGGGTGATGTCAGCAGAATGTTGGGTGATGTCAACAGAACATTGGGTGATGTCAACAGAACATTGGGTGATTTCAGCAGAACATTGGGTGATGTCAGCAGGACATTGGGTTATGTCAACAAAACATTGGATGATGTCAACAGAACATTGGAGAATATTGTGTGATGTCTGTAGAACATTTGGTGATGTCAGCAGAACATTGGGTGATGTCAGTAGAACATTGGGTGATGTCTGTAGAACATTGGGTGATGTCATCAGAACATTGGGTGATGTCAAGAGAACATTGGAGAACATTGGGTGATGTCTGTAGAACATTGGGTAATGTCAACAGAACATTGGAGAACATTGGGTGATGTCAGTAGAACATTGGTTGATGTCAGCAGAACATTGGGTGATGTCTGTAGAACATTGGGTGATGTCATCAGAACATTGGGTGATGTCAGTAGAACATTGGGTGATGTCAACAGAACATTGGAGAACATGGTGTGATGTCTGTAGAACATTGGGTGATGTCAGCAGAACATTGGGTGATGTCTGTAGAACATTGGGTGATGTCATCAGAACATTGGGTGATGTCAAGAGAACATTGGAGAACATTGGGTGATGTCTGTAGAACATTGGGTAATGTCAACAGAACATTGGAGAACATTGGGTGATGTCTGTAGAACATTGGGTGATGTCAGCAGAACATTGGGTGATGTCTGTAGAACATTGGGTGATGTCTTCAGAACATTGGGTGATGTCAGTAGAACATTGGGTGATGTCAACAGAACATTGGAGAACATTGGGTGATGTCAGTTGAACATTGGGTGATGTCAGTAGAACATTGGTGAATGTCAGTAGAAGATTGGGCGATGTCAGTAGAACATTGGGTGATGTCAGTAGAACATTGGGTTATGTCAGTAGAACATTGGGTGATGTCAGTAGAACATTGTGTGATGTCAGTAGAACATTGTGTGATGTCAGCAGAACATTCGGTGATGTCAACAGAATATTAGGTGATGTCAACAGAACATTGGGTGATGTCAACAGAACATTGGGTGATGTCAGCAGAACATTGAAGAACATTGGGTGATGTCTGTAGAACATTGGGTGATGTCAGCAGAATGTTGGGTGATGTCAACAGAAAATTGGGTGATGTCAACAGAACATTGGGTGATTTCAGCAGAACATTGGGTGATGTCAGCAGGACATTGGGTTATGTCAACAAAACATTGGATGATGTCAACAGAACATTGGAGAATATTGTGTGATGTCTGTAGAACATTTGGTGATGTCAGCAGAACATTGGGTGATGTCTGTAGAACATTGGTTGATGTCAGCAGAACATTGGGTGATGTCTGTAGAACATTGGGTGATGTCATCAGAACATTGGGTGATGTCAGTAGAACATTGGGTGATGTCAACAAAACAATGGGTGATGTCAACAGAAAATTGGTTGATATCAGCAGAACATTGGGTGATGTCAGTAGAACATTGGGTGATGTCTGTAGAACATTGGGTGATGTCAGCAGAACATTGGGTGATGTCAACAGAACATTGGAGAACATTGGGTGATGTCAGTTGAACATTGGGTGATGTCAGTAGAACATTGGTGAATGTCAGTAGAAGATTGGGTTATGTCAGTAGAACATTGGGTGATGTCAGTAGAACATTGTGTGATGGCAGTAGAACATTGTGTGATGTCAGCAGAACATTCGGTGATGTCAACAGAATATTGGGTGATGTCAACAGGACATTAGGTGATGTCAACAGAATATTGGGTGATGTCAACAGAACATTGGGTGATGTCAGCAGAACATTGAAGAACATTGGGTGATGTCTGTAGAACATTGGGTGATGTCAGCAGAATGTTGGGTGATGTCAACAGAACATTGGGTGATGTCAACAGAACATTGGGTGATTTCAGCAGAACATTGGGTGATGTCAGCAGGACATTGGGTTATGTCAACAAAACATTGGGTGATGTCAGTAGAACATTGTGTGATAGAATGTCAGTAGAACATTGTGTGATGGCAGTAGAACATTGTGTGATGTCAGCAGAACATTCGGTGATGTCAACAGAATATTGGGTGATGTCAACAGGACATTAGGTGATGTCAACAGAATATTGGGTGATGTCAACAGAACATTGGGTGATGTCAGCAGAACATTGAAGAACATTGGGTGATGTCTGTAGAACATTGGGTGATGTCAGCAGAATGTTGGGTGATGTCAACAGAACATTGGGTGATGTCAACAGAACATTGGGTGATTTCAGCAGAACATTGGGTGATGTCAGCAGGACATTGGGTTATGTCAACAAAACATTGGATGATGTCAACAGAACATTGGAGAATATTGTGTGATGTCTGTAGAACATTTGGTGATGTCAGCAGAACATTGGGTGATGTCAGTAGAACATTGGGTGATGTCTGTAGAACATTGGGTGATGTCATCAGAACATTGGGTGATGTCAAGAGAACATTGGAGAACATTGGGTGATGTCTGTAGAACATTGGGTAATGTCAACAGAACATTGGAGAACATTGGGTGATGTCTGTAGAACATTGGTTGATGTCAGCAGAACATTGGGTGATGTCTGTAGAACATTGGGTGATGTCATCAGAACATTGGGTGATGTCAGTAGAACATTGGGTGATGTCAACAAAACAATGGGTGATGTCAACAGAAAATTGGTTGATATCAGCAGAACATTGGGTGATGTCAGTAGAACATTGGGTGATGTCTGTAGAACATTGGGTGATATCAACAGAACATTGGAGAACATTGGGTGATGTCTGTAGAACATTGGGTGATGTCTGTAGAACATTGGGTGATGTCAGCAGAACATTGGGTGATGTCAACAGAACATTGGGGAACATTGGTTGATGTCAGTAGAACATTTGTGAATGTCAGTAGAAGATTGGGCGATGTCGGTAGAATATTGGGTGATGTCAGCAGAAAATTGGGTGATGTCAACAGAACATTGGAGAACATGGTGTGATGTCTGTAGAACATTGGGTGATGTCAGCAGAACATTGGGTGATGTCTGTAGAACATTGGGTGATGTCATCAGAACATTGGGTGATGTCAAGAGAACATTGGAGAACATTGGGTGATGTCTGTAGAACATTGGGTAATGTCAACAGAACATTGGAGAACATTGGGTGATGTCTGTAGAACATTGGGTGATGTCAGCAGAACATTGGGTGATGTCTGTAGAACATTGGGTGATGTCTTCAGAACATTGGGTGATGTCAGTAGAACATTGGGTGATGTCAACAGAACATTGGAGAACATTGGGTGATGTCAGTTGAACATTGGGTGATGTCAGTAGAACATTGGTGAATGTCAGTAGAAGATTGGGCGATGTCAGTAGAACATTGGGTGATGTCAGTAGAACATTGGGTTATGTCAGTAGAACATTGGGTGATGTCAGTAGAACATTGTGTGATGTCAGTAGAACATTGTGTGATGTCAGCAGAACATTCGGTGATGTCAACAGAATATTAGGTGATGTCAACAGAACATTGGGTGATGTCAACAGAACATTGGGTGATGTCAGCAGAACATTGAAGAACATTGGGTGATGTCTGTAGAACATTGGGTGATGTCAGCAGAATGTTGGGTGATGTCAACAGAACATTGGGTGATGTCAACAGAACATTGGGTGATTTCAGCAGAACATTGGGTGATGTCAGCAGGACATTGGGTTATGTCAACAAAACATTGGATGATGTCAACAGAACATTGGAGAATATTGTGTGATGTCTGTAGAACATTTGGTGATGTCAGCAGAACATTGGGTGATGTCAGTAGAACATTGGGTGATGTCTGTAGAACATTGGGTGATGTCATCAGAACATTGGGTGATGTCAAGAGAACATTGGAGAACATTGGGTGATGTCTGTAGAACATTGGGTAATGTCAACAGAACATTGGAGAACATTGGGTGATGTCTGTAGAACATTGGTTGATGTCAGCAGAACATTGGGTGATGTCTGTAGAACATTGGGTGATGTCATCAGAACATTGGGTGATGTCAGTAGAACATTGGGTGATGTCAACAAAACAATGGGTGATGTCAACAGAAAATTGGTTGATATCAGCAGAACATTGGGTGATGTCAGTAGAACATTGGGTGATGTCTGTAGAACATTGGGTGATGTCAGCAGAACATTGGGTGATGTCAACAGAACATTGGAGAACATTGGGTGATGTCAGTTGAACATTGGGTGATGTCAGTAGAACATTGGTGAATGTCAGTAGAAGATTGGGTTATGTCAGTAGAACATTGGGTGATGTCAGTAGAACATTGTGTGATGGCAGTAGAACATTGTGTGATGTCAGCAGAACATTCGGTGATGTCAACAGAATATTGGGTGATGTCAACAGGACATTAGGTGATGTCAACAGAACATTGGGTGATGTCAACAGAACATTGGGTGATGTCAGCAGAACATTGAAGAACATTGGGTGATGTCTGTAGAACATTGGGTGATGTCAGCAGAATGTTGGGTGATGTCAACAGAACATTGGGTGATGTCAACAGAACATTGGGTGATTTCAGCAGAACATTGGGTGATGTCAGCAGGACATTGGGTTATGTCAACAAAACATTGGATGATGTCAACAGAACATTGGAGAATATTGTGTGATGTCTGTAGAACATTTGGTGATGTCAGCAGAACATTGGGTGATGTCAGTAGAACATTGGGTGATGTCTGTAGAACATTGGGTGATGTCATCAGAACATTGGGTGATGTCAAGAGAACATTGGAGAACATTGGGTGATGTCTGTAGAACATTGGGTAATGTCAACAGAACATTGGAGAACATTGGGTGATGTCAGTAGAACATTGGTTGATGTCAGCAGAACATTGGAGAACATGGTGTGATGTCTGTAGAACATTGGGTGATGTCAGCAGAACATTGGGTGATGTCTGTAGAACATTGGGTGATGTCATCAGAACATTGGGTGATGTCAAGAGAACATTGGAGAACATTGGGTGATGTCTGTAGAACATTGGGTAATGTCAACAGAACATTGGAGAACATTGGGTGATGTCTGTAGAACATTGGGTGATGTCAGCAGAACATTGGGTGATGTCTGTAGAACATTGGGTGATGTCTTCAGAACATTGGGTGATGTCAGTAGAACATTGGGTGATGTCAACAGAACATTGGAGAACATTGGGTGATGTCAGTTGAACATTGGGTGATGTCAGTAGAACATTGGTGAATGTCAGTAGAAGATTGGGCGATGTCAGTAGAACATTGGGTGATGTCAGTAGAACATTGGGTTATGTCAGTAGAACATTGGGTGATGTCAGTAGAACATTGTGTGATGTCAGTAGAACATTGTGTGATGTCAGCAGAACATTCGGTGATGTCAACAGAATATTAGGTGATGTCAACAGAACATTGGGTGATGTCAACAGAACATTGGGTGATGTCAGCAGAACATTGAAGAACATTGGGTGATGTCTGTAGAACATTGGGTGATGTCAGCAGAATGTTGGGTGATGTCAACAGAACATTGGGTGATGTCAACAGAACATTGGGTGATTTCAGCAGAACATTGGGTGATGTCAGCAGGACATTGGGTTATGTCAACAAAACATTGGATGATGTCAACAGAACATTGGAGAATATTGTGTGATGTCTGTAGAACATTTGGTGATGTCAGCAGAACATTGGGTGATGTCTGTAGAACATTGGTTGATGTCAGCAGAACATTGGGTGATGTCTGTAGAACATTGGGTGATGTCATCAGAACATTGGGTGATGTCAGTAGAACATTGGGTGATGTCAACAAACAATGGGTGATGTCAACAGAAAATTGGTTGATATCAGCAGAACATTGGGTGATGTCAGTAGAACATTGGGTGATGTCTGTAGAACATTGGGTGATGTCAGCAGAACATTGGGTGATGTCAACAGAACATTGGAGAACATTGGGTAATGTCAGTTGAACATTGGGTGATGTCAGTAGAACATTGGTGAATGTCAGTAGAAGATTGGGTTATGTCAGTAGAACATTGGGTGATGTCAGTAGAACATTGTTTGATGGCAGTAGAACATTGTGTGATGTCAGCAGAACATTCGGTGATGTCAACAGAATATTGGGTGATGTCAACAGGACATTAGGTGATGTCAACAGAATATTGGGTGATGTCAACAGAACATTGGGTGATGTCAGCAGAACATTGAAGAACATTGGGTGATGTCTGTAGAACATTGGGTGATGTCAGCAGAATGTTGGGTGATGTCAACAGAACATTGGGTGATGTCAACAGAACATTGGGTGATGTCTGTAGAACATTGGTTGATGTCAGCAGAACATTGGGTGATGTCTGTAGAACATTGGGTGATGTCATCAGAACATTGGGTGATGTCAGTAGAACATTGGGTGATGTCAACAAAACAATGGGTGATGTCAACAGAAAATTGGTTGATATCAGCAGAACATTGGGTGATGTCAGTAGAACATTGGGTGATGTCTGTAGAACATTGGGTGATGTCAGCAGAACATTGGGTGATGTCAACAGAACATTGGAGAACATTGGGTGATGTCAGTTGAACATTGGGTGATGTCAGTAGAACATTGGTGAATGTCAGTAGAAGATTGGGTTATGTCAGTAGAACATTGGGTGATGTCAGTAGAACATTGTTTGATGGCAGTAGAACATTGTGTGATGTCAGCAGAACATTCGGTGATGTCAACAGAATATTGGGTGATGTCAACAGGACATTAGGTGATGTCAACAGAATATTGGGTGATGTCAACAGAACATTGGGTGATGTCAGCAGAACATTGAAGAACATTGGGTGATGTCTGTAGAACATTGGGTGATGTCAGCAGAATGTTGGGTGATGTCAACAGAACATTGGGTGATGTCAACAGAACATTGGGTGATTTCAGCAGAACATTGGGTGATGTCAGCAGGACATTGGGTTATGTCAACAAAACATTGGATGATGTCAACAGAACATTGGAGAATATTGTGTGATGTCTGTAGAACATTTGGTGATGTCAGCAGAACATTGGGTGATGTCAGTAGAACATTGGGTGATGTCTGTAGAACATTGGGTGATGTCATCAGAACATTGGGTGATGTCAACAGAACATTGGAGAACATTGGGTGATGTCAGTTGAACATTGGGTGATGTCAGTAGAACATTGGAGAACATTGGGTGATGTCTGTAGAACATTGGGTAATGTCAACAGAACATTGGAGAACATTGGGTGATGTCTGTAGAACATTGGTTGATGTCAGCAGAACATTGGGTGATGTCTGTAGAACATTGGGTGATGTCATCAGAACATTGGGTGATGTCAGTAGAACATTGGGTGATGTCAACAAAACAATGGGTGATGTCAACAGAAAATTGGTTGATATCAGCAGAACATTGGGTGATGTCAGTAGAACATTGGGTGATGTCTGTAGAACATTAGGTGATGTCAGCAGAACATTGGGTGATGTCAACAGAACATTGGAGAACATTGGGTGATGTCAGTTGAACATTGGGTGATGTCAGTAGAACATTGGTGAATGTCAGTAGAAGATTGGGTTATGTCAGTAGAACATTGGGTGATGTCAGTAGAACATTGTGTGATGGCAGTAGAACATTGTGTGATGTCAGCAGAACATTCGGTGATGTCAACAGAATATTGGGTGATGTCAACAGGACATTAGGTGATGTCAACAGAATATTGGGTGATGTCAACAGAACATTGGGTGATGTCAGCAGAACATTGAAGAACATTGGGTGATGTCTGTAGAACATTGGGTGATGTCAGCAGAATGTTGGGTGATGTCAACAGAACATTGGGTGATGTCAACAGAACATTGGGTGATTTCAGCAGAACATTGGGTGATGTCAGCAGGACATTGGGTTATGTCAACAAAACATTGGATGATGTCAACAGAACATTGGAGAATATTGTGTGATGTCTGTAGAACATTTGGTGATGTCAGCAGAACATTGGGTGATGTCAGTAGAACATTGGGTGATGTCTGTAGAACATTGGGTGATGTCATCAGAACATTGGGTGATGTCAAGAGAACATTGGAGAACATTGGGTGATGTCTGTAGAACATTGGGTAATGTCAACAGAACATTGGAGAACATCGGGTGATGTCTGTAGAACATTGGTTGATGTCAGCAGAACATTGGGTGATGTCTGTAGAACACTGGGTGATGTCATCAGAACATTGGGTGATGTCAGTAGAACATTGGGTGATGTCAACAAAACAATGGGTGATGTCAACAGAAAATTGGTTGATATCAGCAGAACATTGGGTGATGTCAGTAGAACATTGGGTGATGTCTGTAGAACATTGGGTGATGTCAGCAGAACATTGGGTGATGTCAACAGAACATTGGAGAACATTGGGTGATGTCAGTTGAACATTGGGTGATGTCAGTAGAACATTGGTGAATGTCAGTAGAAGATTGGGTTATGTCAGTAGAACATTGGGTGATGTCAGTAGAACATTGTGTGATGTCAGTAGAACATTGTGTGATGTCAGCAGAACATTCAGTGATGTCAACAGAATATTGGGTGATGTCAACAGAACATTGGGTGATGTCAACAGAACATTGGGTGATGTCAGCAGAACATTGAAGAACATTGGTTGATGTCTGTAGAACATTGGGTGTTGTCAACAAAACAGTGGATGATGTCAACAGAACATTGGGTGATGTCAACAAAACATTGGATGATGTCAACAAAACATTGGATGATGTCAACAGAACATTGGGTGATGTAATTAGAATATTGGTTGATGTCAGCAGAAAATTGGGTGATGTCAGTAGAACATTGGGTGATGTCAAGAGAACATTGGAGAACATTGGGTGATGTCTGTAGAACATTGGGTAATGTCAACAGAACATTGGAGAACATTGGGTGATGTCTGTAGAACATTGGGTGATGTCAGCAGAACATTGGGTGATGTCTGTAGAACATTGGGTGATGTCTTCAGAACATTGGGTGATGTCAGTAGAACATTGGGTGATGTCAACAGAACATTGGAGAACATTGGGTGATGTCAGTTGAACATTGGGTGATGTCAGTAGAACATTGGTGAATGTCAGTAGAAGATTGGGCGATGTCAGTAGAACATTGGGTGATGTCAGTAGAACATTGGGTTATGTCAGTAGAACATTGGGTGATGTCAGTAGAACATTGTGTGATGTCAGTAGAACATTGTGTGATGTCAGCAGAACATTCGGTGATGTCAACAGAATATTAGGTGATGTCAACAGAACATTGGGTGATGTCAACAGAACATTGGGTGATGTCAGCAGAACATTGAAGAACATTGGGTGATGTCTGTAGAACATTGGGTGATGTCAGCAGAATGTTGGGTGATGTCAACAGAAAATTGGGTGATGTCAACAGAACATTGGGTGATTTCAGCAGAACATTGGGTGATGTCAGCAGGACATTGGGTTATGTCAACAAAACATTGGATGATGTCAACAGAACATTGGAGAATATTGTGTGATGTCTGTAGAACATTTGGTGATGTCAGCAGAACATTGGGTGATGTCTGTAGAACATTGGTTGATGTCAGCAGAACATTGGGTGATGTCTGTAGAACATTGGGTGATGTCATCAGAACATTGGGTGATGTCAGTAGAACATTGGGTGATGTCTGTAGAACATTGGGTGATGTCAGCAGAACATTGGGTGATGTCAACAGAACATTGGAGAACATTGGGTGATGTCAGTTGAACATTGGGTGATGTCAGTAGAACATTGGTGAATGTCAGTAGAAGATTGGGTTATGTCAGTAGAACATTGGGTGATGTCAGTAGAACATTGTGTGATGGCAGTAGAACATTGTGTGATGTCAGCAGAACATTCGGTGATGTCAACAGAATATTGGGTGATGTCAACAGGACATTAGGTGATGTCAACAGAATATTGGGTGATGTCAACAGAACATTGGGTGATGTCAGCAGAACATTGAAGAACATTGGGTGATGTCTGTAGAACATTGGGTGATGTCAGCAGAATGTTGGGTGATGTCAACAGAACATTGGGTGATGTCAACAGAACATTGGGTGATTTCAGCAGAACATTGGGTGATGTCAGCAGGACATTGGGTTATGTCAACAGAACATTGGAGAACATTGGGTGATGTCTGTAGAACATTGGGTGATGTCAGCAGAACATTTGTGAATGTCAGTAGAAGATTGGGCGATGTCGGTAGAATATTGGGTGATGTCAGCAGAAAATTGGGTGATGTCAACAGAACATTGGAGAACATGGTGTGATGTCTGTAGAACATTGGGTGATGTCAGCAGAACATTGGGTGATGTCTGTAGAACATTGGGTGATGTCATCAGAACATTGGGTGATGTCAAGAGAACATTGGAGAACATTGGGTGATGTCTGTAGAACATTGGGTAATGTCAACAGAACATTGGAGAACATTGGGTGATGTCTGTAGAACATTGGGTGATGTCAGCAGAACATTGGGTGATGTCTGTAGAACATTGGGTGATGTCTTCAGAACATTGGGTGATGTCAGTAGAACATTGGGTGATGTCAACAGAACATTGGAGAACATTGGGTGATGTCAGTTGAACATTGGGTGATGTCAGTAGAACATTGGTGAATGTCAGTAGAAGATTGGGCGATGTCAGTAGAACATTGGGTGATGTCAGTAGAACATTGGGTTATGTCAGTAGAACATTGGGTGATGTCAGTAGAACATTGTGTGATGTCAGTAGAACATTGTGTGATGTCAGCAGAACATTCGGTGATGTCAACAGAATATTAGGTGATGTCAACAGAACATTGGGTGATGTCAACAGAACATTGGGTGATGTCAGCAGAACATTGAAGAACATTGGGTGATGTCTGTAGAACATTGGGTGATGTCAGCAGAATGTTGGGTGATGTCAACAGAACATTGGGTGATGTCAACAGAACATTGGGTGATTTCAGCAGAACATTGGGTGATGTCAGCAGGACATTGGGTTATGTCAACAAAACATTGGATGATGTCAACAGAACATTGGAGAATATTGTGTGATGTCTGTAGAACATTTGGTGATGTCAGCAGAACATTGGGTGATGTCAGTAGAACATTGGGTGATGTCTGTAGAACATTGGGTGATGTCATCAGAACATTGGGTGATGTCAAGAGAACATTGGAGAACATTGGGTGATGTCTGTAGAACATTGGGTAATGTCAACAGAACATTGGAGAACATTGGGTGATGTCTGTAGAACATTGGTTGATGTCAGCAGAACATTTGGTGATGTCTGTAGAACATTGGGTGATGTCATCAGAACATTGGGTGATGTCAGTAGAACATTGGGTGATGTCAACAAAACAATGGGTGATGTCAACAGAAAATTGGTTGATATCAGCAGAACATTGGGTGATGTCAGTAGAACATTGGGTGATGTCTGTAGAACATTGGGTGATGTCAGCAGAACATTGGGTGATGTCAACAGAACATTGGAGAACATTGGGTGATGTCAGTTGAACATTGGGTGATGTCAGTAGAACATTGGTGAATGTCAGTAGAAGATTGGGTTATGTCAGTAGAACATTGGGTGATGTCAGTAGAACATTGTGTGATGGCAGTAGAACATTGTGTGATGTCAGCAGAACATTCGGTGATGTCAACAGAATATTGGGTGATGTCAACAGGACATTAGGTGATGTCAACAGAACATTGGGTGATGTCAACAGAACATTGGGTGATGTCAGCAGAACATTGAAGAACATTGGGTGATGTCTGTAGAACATTGGGTGATGTCAGCAGAATGTTGGGTGATGTCAACAGAACATTGGGTGATGTCAACAGAACATTGGGTGATTTCAGCAGAACATTGGGTGATGTCAGCAGGACATTGGGTTATGTCAACAAAACATTGGATGATGTCAACAGAACATTGGAGAATATTGTGTGATGTCTGTAGAACATTTGGTGATGTCAGCAGAACATTTGGTGATGTCAGTAGAACATTGGGTGATGTCTGTAGAACATTGGGTGATGTCATCAGAACATTGGGTGATGTCAAGAGAACATTGGAGAACATTGGGTGATGTCTGTAGAACATTGGGTAATGTCAACAGAACATTGGAGAACATTGGGTGATGTCAGTAGAACATTGGTTGATGTCAGCAGAACATTGGGTGATGTCTGTAGAACATTGGGTGATGTCATCAGAACATTGGGTGATGTCAGTAGAACATTGGGTGATGTCAACAGAACATTGGAGAACATGGTGTGATGTCTGTAGAACATTGGGTGATGTCAGCAGAACATTGGGTGATGTCTGTAGAACATTGGGTGATGTCATCAGAACATTGGGTGATGTCAAGAGAACATTGGAGAACATTGGGTGATGTCTGTAGAACATTGGGTAATGTCAACAGAACATTGGAGAACATTGGGTGATGTCTGTAGAACATTGGGTGATGTCAGCAGAACATTGGGTGATGTCTGTAGAACATTGGGTGATGTCTTCAGAACATTGGGTGATGTCAGTAGAACATTGGGTGATGTCAACAGAACATTGGAGAACATTGGGTGATGTCAGTTGAACATTGGGTGATGTCAGTAGAACATTGGTGAATGTCAGTAGAAGATTGGGCGATGTCAGTAGAACATTGGGTGATGTCAGTAGAACATTGGGTTATGTCAGTAGAACATTGGGTGATGTCAGTAGAACATTGTGTGATGTCAGTAGAACATTGTGTGATGTCAGCAGAACATTCGGTGATGTCAACAGAATATTAGGTGATGTCAACAGAACATTGGGTGATGTCAACAGAACATTGGGTGATGTCAGCAGAACATTGAAGAACATTGGGTGATGTCTGTAGAACATTGGGTGATGTCAGCAGAATGTTGGGTGATGTCAACAGAAAATTGGGTGATGTCAACAGAACATTGGGTGATTTCAGCAGAACATTGGGTGATGTCAGCAGGACATTGGGTTATGTCAACAAAACATTGGATGATGTCAACAGAACATTGGAGAATATTGTGTGATGTCTGTAGAACATTTGGTGATGTCAGCAGAACATTGGGTGATGTCTGTAGAACATTGGTTGATGTCAGCAGAACATTGGGTGATGTCTGTAGAACATTGGGTGATGTCATCAGAACATTGGGTGATGTCAGTAGAACATTGGGTGATGTCAACAAAACAATGGGTGATGTCAACAGAAAATTGGTTGATATCAGCAGAACATTGGGTGATGTCAGTAGAACATTGGGTGATGTCTGTAGAACATTGGGTGATGTCAGCAGAACATTGGGTGATGTCAACAGAACATTGGAGAACATTGGGTGATGTCAGTTGAACATTGGGTGATGTCAGTAGAACATTGGTGAATGTCAGTAGAAGATTGGGTTATGTCAGTAGAACATTGGGTGATGTCAGTAGAACATTGTGTGATGGCAGTAGAACATTGTGTGATGTCAGCAGAACATTCGGTGATGTCAACAGAATATTGGGTGATGTCAACAGGACATTAGGTGATGTCAACAGAATATTGGGTGATGTCAACAGAACATTGGGTGATGTCAGCAGAACATTGAAGAACATTGGGTGATGTCTGTAGAACATTGGGTGATGTCAGCAGAATGTTGGGTGATGTCAACAGAACATTGGGTGATGTCAACAGAACATTGGGTGATTTCAGCAGAACATTGGGTGATGTCAGCAGGACATTGGGTTATGTCAACAAAACATTGGGTGATGTCAGTAGAACATTGTGTGATAGAATGTCAGTAGAACATTGTGTGATGGCAGTAGAACATTGTGTGATGTCAGCAGAACATTCGGTGATGTCAACAGAATATTGGGTGATGTCAACAGGACATTAGGTGATGTCAACAGAATATTGGGTGATGTCAACAGAACATTGGGTGATGTCAGCAGAACATTGAAGAACATTGGGTGATGTCTGTAGAACATTGGGTGATGTCAGCAGAATGTTGGGTGATGTCAACAGAAAATTGGGTGATGTCAACAGAACATTGGGTGATTTCAGCAGAACATTGGGTGATGTCAGCAGGACATTGGGTTATGTCAACAAAACATTGGATGATGTCAACAGAACATTGGAGAATATTGTGTGATGTCTGTAGAACATTTGGTGATGTCAGCAGAACATTGGGTGATGTCTGTAGAACATTGGTTGATGTCAGCAGAACATTGGGTGATGTCTGTAGAACATTGGGTGATGTCATCAGAACATTGGGTGATGTCAGTAGAACATTGGGTGATGTCAACAAAACAATGGGTGATGTCAACAGAAAATTGGTTGATATCAGCAGAACATTGGGTGATGTCAGTAGAACATTGGGTGATGTCTGTAGAACATTGGGTGATGTCAGCAGAACATTGGGTGATGTCAACAGAACATTGGAGAACATTGGGTGATGTCAGTTGAACATTGGGTGATGTCAGTAGAACATTGGTGAATGTCAGTAGAAGATTGGGTTATGTCAGTAGAACATTGGGTGATGTCAGTAGAACATTGTGTGATGGCAGTAGAACATTGTGTGATGTCAGCAGAACATTCGGTGATGTCAACAGAATATTGGGTGATGTCAACAGACATTAGGTGATGTCAACAGAATATTGGGTGATGTCAACAGAACATTGGGTGATGTCAGCAGAACATTGAAGAACATTGGGTGATGTCTGTAGAACATTGGGTGATGTCAGCAGAATGTTGGGTGATGTCAACAGAACATTGGGTGATGTCAACAGAACATTGGGTGATTTCAGCAGAACATTGGGTGATGTCAGCAGGACATTGGGTTATGTCAACAGAACATTGGAGAACATTGGGTGATGTCTGTAGAACATTGGGTGATGTCAGCAGAACATTTGTGATGTCAGTAGAAGATTGGGCGATGTCGGTAGAATATTGGGTGATGTCAGCAGAAAATTGGGTGATGTCAACAGAACATTGGAGAACATGGTGTGATGTCTGTAGAACATTGGGTGATGTCAGCAGAACATTGGGTGATGTCTGTAGAACATTGGGTGATGTCATCAGAACATTGGGTGATGTCAAGAGAACATTGGAGAACATTGGGTGATGTCTGTAGAACATTGGGTAATGTCAACAGAACATTGGAGAACATTGGGTGATGTCTGTAGAACATTGGGTGATGTCAGCAGAACATTGGGTGATGTCTGTAGAACATTGGGTGATGTCTTCAGAACATTGGGTGATGTCAGTAGAACATTGGGTGATGTCAACAGAACATTGGAGAACATTGGTGATGTCAGTTGAACATTGGGTGATGTCAGTAGAACATTGGTGAATGTCAGTAGAAGATTGGGCGATGTCAACAGAACATTGGAGAACATTGGGTGATGTCAGTTGAACATTGGGTGATGTCAGTAGAACATTGGGTGATGTCTGTAGAACATTGGGTGATGTCAGCAGAACATTGGGTGATGTCAACAGAACATTGGAGAACATTGGGTGATGTCAGTTGAACATTGGGTGATGTCAGTAGAACATTGGTGAATGTCAGTAGAAGATTGGGTTATGTCAGTAGAACATTGGGTGATGTCAGTAGAACATTGTGTGATGGCAGTAGAACATTGTGTGATGTCAGCAGAACATTCGGTGATGTCAACAGAATATTGGGTGATGTCAACAGACATTAGGTGATGTCAACAGAACATTGGGTGATGTCAACAGAACATTGGGTGATGTCAGCAGAACATTGAAGAACATTGGGTGATGTCTGTAGAACATTGGGTGATGTCAGCAGAATGTTGGGTGATGTCAACAGAACATTGGGTGATGTCAACAGAACATTGGGTGATTTCAGCAGAACATTGGGTGATGTCAGCAGGACATTGGGTTATGTCAACAAAACATTGGATGATGTCAACAGAACATTGGAGAATATTGTGTGATGTCTGTAGAACATTTGGTGATGTCAGCAGAACATTTGGTGATGTCAGTAGAACATTGGGTGATGTCTGTAGAACATAGGGTGATGTCATCAGAACATTGGGTGATGTCAAGAGAACATTGGAGAACATTGGGTGATGTCTGTAGAACATTGGGTAATGTCAACAGAACATTGGAGAACATTGGGTGATGTCAGTAGAACATTGGTTGATGTCAGCAGAACATTGGGTGATGTCTGTAGAACATTGGGTGATGTCATCAGAACATTGGGTGATGTCAGTAGAACATTGGGTGATGTCAACAGAACATTGGAGAACATGGTGTGATGTCTGTAGAACATTGGGTGATGTCAGCAGAACATTGGGTGATGTCTGTAGAACATTGGGTGATGTCATCAGAACATTGGGTGATGTCAAGAGAACATTGGAGAACATTGGGTGATGTCTGTAGAACATTGGGTAATGTCAACAGAACATTGGAGAACATTGGGTGATGTCTGTAGAACATTGGGTGATGTCAGCAGAACATTGGGTGATGTCTGTAGAACATTGGGTGATGTCTTCAGAACATTGGGTGATGTCAGTAGAACATTGGGTGATGTCAACAGAACATTGGAGAACATTGGGTGATGTCAGTTGAACATTGGGTGATGTCAGTAGAACATTGGTGAATGTCAGTAGAAGATTGGGCGATGTCAGTAGAACATTGGGTGATGTCAGTAGAACATTGGGTTATGTCAGTAGAACATTGGGTGATGTCAGTAGAACATTGTGTGATGTCAGTAGAACATTGTGTGATGTCAGCAGAACATTCGGTGATGTCAACAGAATATTAGGTGATGTCAACAGAACATTGGGTGATGTCAACAGAACATTGGGTGATGTCAGCAGAACATTGAAGAACATTGGGTGATGTCTGTAGAACATTGGGTGATGTCAGCAGAATGTTGGGTGATGTCAACAGAAAATTGGGTGATGTCAACAGAACATTGGGTGATTTCAGCAGAACATTGGGTGATGTCAGCAGGACATTGGGTTATGTCAACAAAACATTGGATGATGTCAACAGAACATTGGAGAATATTGTGTGATGTCTGTAGAACATTTGGTGATGTCAGCAGAACATTGGGTGATGTCTGTAGAACATTGGTTGATGTCAGCAGAACATTGGGTGATGTCTGTAGAACATTGGGTGATGTCATCAGAACATTGGGTGATGTCAGTAGAACATTGGGTGATGTCAACAAAACAATGGGTGATGTCAACAGAAAATTGGTTGATATCAGCAGAACATTGGGTGATGTCAGTAGAACATTGGGTGATGTCTGTAGAACATTGGGTGATGTCAGCAGAACATTGGGTGATGTCAACAGAACATTGGAGAACATTGGGTGATGTCAGTTGAACATTGGGTGATGTCAGTAGAACATTGGTGAATGTCAGTAGAAGATTGGGTTATGTCAGTAGAACATTGGGTGATGTCAGTAGAACATTGTGTGATGGCAGTAGAACATTGTGTGATGTCAGCAGAACATTCGGTGATGTCAACAGAATATTGGGTGATGTCAACAGACATTAGGTGATGTCAACAGAATATTGGGTGATGTCAACAGAACATTGGGTGATGTCAGCAGAACATTGAAGAACATTGGGTGATGTCTGTAGAACATTGGGTGATGTCAGCAGAATGTTGGGTGATGTCAACAGAACATTGGGTGATGTCAACAGAACATTGGGTGATTTCAGCAGAACATTGGGTGATGTCAGCAGGACATTGGGTTATGTCAACAAAACATTGGGTGATGTCAGTAGAACATTGTGTGATAGAATGTCAGTAGAACATTGTGTGATGGCAGTAGAACATTGTGTGATGTCAGCAGAACATTCGGTGATGTCAACAGAATATTGGGTGATGTCAACAGGACATTAGGTGATGTCAACAGAATATTGGGTGATGTCAACAGAACATTGGGTGATGTCAGCAGAACATTGAAGAACATTGGGTGATGTCTGTAGAACATTGGGTGATGTCAGCAGAATGTTGGGTGATGTCAACAGAAAATTGGGTGATGTCAACAGAACATTGGGTGATTTCAGCAGAACATTGGGTGATGTCAGCAGGACATTGGGTTATGTCAACAAAACATTGGATGATGTCAACAGAACATTGGAGAATATTGTGTGATGTCTGTAGAACATTTGGTGATGTCAGCAGAACATTGGGTGATGTCTGTAGAACATTGGTTGATGTCAGCAGAACATTGGGTGATGTCTGTAGAACATTGGGTGATGTCATCAGAACATTGGGTGATGTCAGTAGAACATTGGGTGATGTCAACAAAACAATGGGTGATGTCAACAGAAAATTGGTTGATATCAGCAGAACATTGGGTGATGTCAGTAGAACATTGGGTGATGTCTGTAGAACATTGGGTGATGTCAGCAGAACATTGGGTGATGTCAACAGAACATTGGAGAACATTGGGTGATGTCAGTTGAACATTGGGTGATGTCAGTAGAACATTGGTGAATGTCAGTAGAAGATTGGGTTATGTCAGTAGAACATTGGGTGATGTCAGTAGAACATTGTGTGATGGCAGTAGAACATTGTGTGATGTCAGCAGAACATTCGGTGATGTCAACAGAATATTGGGTGATGTCAACAGGACATTAGGTGATGTCAACAGAATATTGGGTGATGTCAACAGAACATTGGGTGATGTCAGCAGAACATTGAAGAACATTGGGTGATGTCTGTAGAACATTGGGTGATGTCAGCAGAATGTTGGGTGATGTCAACAGAACATTGGGTGATGTCAACAGAACATTGGGTGATTTCAGCAGAACATTGGGTGATGTCAGCAGGACATTGGGTTATGTCAACAGAACATTGGAGAACATTGGGTGATGTCTGTAGAACATTGGGTGATGTCAGCAGAACATTTGTGAATGTCAGTAGAAGATTGGGCGATGTCGGTAGAATATTGGGTGATGTCAGCAGAAAATTGGGTGATGTCAACAGAACATTGGAGAACATGGTGTGATGTCTGTAGAACATTGGGTGATGTCAGCAGAACATTGGTGATGTCTGTAGAACATTGGGTGATGTCATCAGAACATTGGGTGATGTCAAGAGAACATTGGAGAACATTGGGTGATGTCTGTAGAACATTGGGTAATGTCAACAGAACATTGGAGAACATTGGGTGATGTCTGTAGAACATTGGGTGATGTCAGCAGAACATTGGGTGATGTCTGTAGAACATTGGGTGATGTCTTCAGAACATTGGGTGATGTCAGTAGAACATTGGGTGATGTCAACAGAACATTGGAGAACATTGGGTGATGTCAGTTGAACATTGGGTGATGTCAGTAGAACATTGGTGAATGTCAGTAGAAGATTGGGCGATGTCAACAGAACATTGGAGAACATTGGGTGATGTCAGTTGAACATTGGGTGATGTCAGTAGAACATTGGGTGATGTCTGTAGAACATTGGGTGATGTCAGCAGAACATTGGGTGATGTCAACAGAACATTGGAGAACATTGGGTGATGTCAGTTGAACATTGGGTGATGTCAGTAGAACATTGGTGATGTCAGTAGAAGATTGGGTATGTCAGTAGAACATTGGGTGATGTCAGTAGAACATTGTGTGATGGCAGTAGAACATTGTGTGATGTCAGCAGAACATTCGGTGATGTCAACAGAATATTGGGTGATGTCAACAGGACATTAGGTGATGTCAACAGAACATTGGGTGATGTCAACAGAACATTGGGTGATGTCAGCAGAACATTGAAGAACATTGGGTGATGTCTGTAGAACATTGGGTGATGTCAGCAGAATGTTGGGTGATGTCAACAGAACATTGGGTGATGTCAACAGAACATTGGGTGATTCAGCAGAACATTGGGTGATGTCAGCAGGACATTGGGTTATGTCAACAAAACATTGGATGATGTCAACAGAACATTGGAGAATATTGTGTGATGTCTGTAGAACATTGGTGATGTCAGCAGAACATTTGGTGATGTCAGTAGAACATTGGGTGATGTCTGTAGAACATAGGGTGATGTCATCAGAACATTGGGTGATGTCAAGAGAACATTGGAGAACATTGGGTGATGTCTGTAGAACATTGGGTAATGTCACAGAACATTGGAGAACATTGGGTGATGTCAGTAGAACATTGGTTGATGTCAGCAGAACATTGGGTGATGTCTGTAGAACATTGGGTGATGTCATCAGAACATTGGGTGATGTCAGTAGAACATTGGGTGATGTCAACAGAACATTGGAGAACATGGTGTGATGTCTGTAGAACATTGGGTGATGTCAGCAGAACATTGGGTGATGTCTGTAGAACATTGGGTGATGTCATCAGAACATTGGGTGATGTCAAGAGAACATTGGAGAACATTGGGTGATGTCTGTAGAACATTGGGTAATGTCAACAGAACATTGGAGAACATTGGGTGATGTCTGTAGAACATTGGGTGATGTCAGCAGAACATTGGTGAATGTCACAGAACATTGGGTGATGTCAGCAGAACATTGAAGAACATTGGGTGATGTCTGTAGAACATTGGGTGATGTCAGTTGAACATTGGGTGATGTCAGTAGAACATTGGTGAATGTCAACAGAACATTGGGTGATGTCAGCAGAACATTGAAGAACATTGGGTGATGTCTGTAGAACATTGGGTGATGTCAGCAGAATGTTGGGTGATGTCAACAGAAATTGGGTGATGTCAACAGAACATTGGGTGATTTCAGCAGAACATTGGGTGATGTCAGCAGGACATTGGGTTATGTCAACAAAACATTGGATGATGTCAACAGAACATTGGAGAATATTGTGTGATGTCTGTAGAACATTTGGTGATGTCAGCAGAACATTGGGTGATGTCTGTAGAACATTGGTTGATGTCAGCAGAACATTGGGTGATGTCTGTAGAACATTGGGTGATGTCATCAGAACATTGGGTGATGTCAGTAGAACATTGGGTGATGTCAACAAAACAATGGGTGATGTCAACAGAAAATTGGTTGATATCAGCAGAACATTGGGTGATGTCAGTAGAACATTGGGTGATGTCTGTAGAACATTGGGTGATGTCAGCAGAACATTGGGTGATGTCAACAGAACATTGGAGAACATTGGGTGATGTCAGTTGAACATTGGGTGATGTCAGTAGAACATTGGTGAATGTCAGTAGAAGATTGGGTTATGTCAGTAGAACATTGGGTGATGTCAGTAGAACATTGTGTGATGGCAGTAGAACATTGTGTGATGTCAGCAGAACATTCGGTGATGTCAACAGAATATTGGGTGATGTCAACAGGACATTAGGTGATGTCAACAGAATATTGGGTGATGTCAACAGAACATTGGGTGATGTCAGCAGAACATTGAAGAACATTGGGTGATGTCTGTAGAACATTGGGTGATGTCAGCAGAATGTTGGGTGATGTCAACAGAACATTGGGTGATGTCAACAGAACATTGGGTGATTTCAGCAGAACATTGGGTGATGTCAGCAGACATTGGGTGATGTCAACAGAACATTGGAGAACATTGGGTGATGTCTGTAGAACATTGGGTGATGTCAGCAGAACATTTGTGAATGTCAGTAGAAGATTGGGTGATGTCGGTAGAATATTGGGTGATGTCAGCAGAAAATTGGGTGATGTCAACAGAACATTGGAGAACATGGTGTGATGTCTGTAGAACATTGGGTGATGTCAGCAGAACATTGGGTGATGTCTGTAGAACATTGGGTGATGTCATCAGAACATTGGGTGATGTCAAGAGAACATTGGAGAACATTGGGTGATGTCTGTAGAACATTGGGTGATGTCAACAGAACATTGGAGAACATTGGGTGATGTCTGTAGAACATTGGGTGATGTCAGCAGAACATTGGGTGATGTCTGTAGAACATTGGGTGATGTCTTCAGAACATTGGGTGATGTCAGTAGAACATTGGGTGATGTCAACAGAACATTGGAGAACATTGGGTGATGTCAGTTGAACATTGGGTGATGTCAGTAGAACATTGGTGAATGTCAGTAGAAGATTGGGCGATGTCAACAGAACATTGGAGAACATTGGGTGATGTCAGTTGAACATTGGGTGATGTCAGTAGAACATTGGGTGATGTCTGTAGAACATTGGGTGATGTCAGCAGAACATTGGGTGATGTCAACAGAACATTGGAGAACATTGGGTGATGTCAGTTGAACATTGGGTGATGTCAGTAGAACATTGGTGAATGTCAGTAGAAGATTGGGTTATGTCAGTAGAACATTGGGTGATGTCAGTAGAACATTGTGTGATGGCAGTAGAACATTGTGTGATGTCAGCAGAACATTCGGTGATGTCAACAGAATATTGGGTGATGTCAACAGGACATTAGGTGATGTCAACAGAACATTGGGTGATGTCAACAGAACATTGGGTGATGTCAGCAGAACATTGAAGAACATTGGGTGATGTCTGTAGAACATTGGGTGATGTCAGCAGAATGTTGGGTGATGTCAACAGAACATTGGGTGATGTCAACAGAACATTGGGTGATTTCAGCAGAACATTGGGTGATGTCAGCAGGACATTGGGTTATGTCAACAAAACATTGGATGATGTCAACAGAACATTGGAGAATTTGTGTGATGTCTGTAGAACATTTGGTGATGTCAGCAGAACATTGGTGATGTCAGTAGAACATTGGGTGATGTCTGTAGAACATTGGGTGATGTCATCAGAACATTGGGTGATGTCAAGAGAACATTGGAGAACATTGGGTGATGTCTGTAGAACATTGGGTAATGTCAACAGAACATTGGAGAACATTGGGTGATGTCAGTAGAACATTGGTTGATGTCAGCAGAACATTGGGTGATGTCTGTAGAACATTGGGTGATGTCATCAGAACATTGGGTGATGTCAGTAGAACATTGGGTGATGTCAACAGAACATTGGAGAACATGGTGTGATGTCTGTAGAACATTGGGTGATGTCAGCAGAACATTGGGTGATGTCTGTAGAACATTGGGTGATGTCATCAGAACATTGGGTGATGTCAAGAGAACATTGGAGAACATTGGGTGATGTCTGTAGAACATTGGGTAATGTCAACAGAACATTGGAGAACATTGGGTGATGTCTGTAGAACATTGGGTGATGTCAGCAGAACATTGGGTGATGTCTGTAGAACATTGGGTGATGTCTTCAGAACATTGGGTGATGTCAGTAGAACATTGGGTGATGTCAACAGAACATTGGAACATTGGGTGATGTCAGTTGAACATTGGGTGATGTCAGTAGAACATTGGTGAATGTCAGTAGAAGATTGGGCGATGTCAGTAGAACATTGGGTGATGTCAGTAGAACATTGGGTTATGTCAGTAGAACATTGGGTGATGTCAGTAGAACATGTGTGATGTCAGTAGAACATTGTGTGATGTCAGCAGAACATTCGGTGATGTCAACAGAATATTAGGTGATGTCAACAGAACATTGGGTGATGTCAACAGAACATTGGGTGATGTCAGCAGAACATTGAAGAACATTGGGTGATGTCTGTAGAACATTGGTGATGTCAGCAGAATGTTGGGTGATGTCAACAGAACATTGGGTGATGTCAACAGAACATTGGGTGATTTCAGCAGAACATTGGGTGATGTCAGCAGGACATTGGGTTATGTCAACAAAACATTGGATGATGTCACAGAACATTGGAGAATATTGTGTGATGTCTGTAGAACATTTGGTGATGTCAGCAGAACATTGGGTGATGTCTGTAGAACATTGGTTGATGTCAGCAGAACATTGGGTGATGTCTGTAGAACATTGGGTGATGTCATCAGAACATTGGGTGATGTCAGTAGAACATTGGGTGATGTCAACAAAACAATGGGTGATGTCAACAGAAAATTGGTTGATATCAGCAGAACATTGGGTGATGTCAGTAGAACATTGGGTGATGTCTGTAGAACATTGGGTGATGTCAGCAGAACATTGGGTGATGTCAACAGAACATTGGAGAACATTGGGTGATGTCAGTTGAACATTGGGTGATGTCAGTAGAACATTGGTGAATGTCAGTAGAAGATTGGGTTATGTCAGTAGAACATTGGGTGATGTCAGTAGAACATTGTGTGATGGCAGTAGAACATTGTGTGATGTCAGCAGAACATTCGGTGATGTCAACAGAATATTGGGTGATGTCAACAGAACATTAGGTGATGTCAACAGAATATTGGTGATGTCAACAGAACATTGGGTGATGTCAGCAGAACATTGAAGAACATTGGGTGATGTCTGTAGAACATTGGGTGATGTCAGCAGAATTTGGGTGATGTCAACAGAACATTGGGTGATGTCAACAGAACATTGGGTGATTTCAGCAGAACATTGGGTGATGTCAGCAGAACATTGGGTATGTCAACAAAACATTGGGTGATGTCAGTAGAACATTGTGTGATAGAATGTCAGTAGAACATTGTGTGATGTCAGTAGAACATTGGTGATGTCAGCAGAACATTCGGTGATGTCAACAGAATATTGGGTGATGTCAACAGGACATTAGGTGATGTCAACAGAATATTGGGTGATGTCAACAGAACATTGGGTGATGTCAGCAGAACATTGAAGAACATTGGGTGATGTCTGTAGAACATTGGGTGATGTCAGCAGAATGTTGGGTGATGTCAACAGAAAATTGGGTGATGTCAACAGAACATTGGGTGATTTCAGCAGAACATTGGGTGATGTCAGCAGGACATTGGGTTATGTCAACAAAACATTGGATGATGTCAACAGAACATTGGAGAATATTGTGTGATGTCTGTAGAACATTTGGTGATGTCAGCAGAACATTGGGTGATGTCTGTAGAACATTGGTTGATGTCAGCAGAACATTGGGTGATGTCTGTAGAACATTGGGTGATGTCATCAGAACATTGGGTGATGTCAGTAGAACATTGGGTGATGTCAACAAAACATGGGTGATGTCAACAGAAAATTGGTTGATATCAGCAGAACATTGGGTGATGTCAGTAGAACATTGGGTGATGTCTGTAGAACATTGGTGATGTCAGCAGAACATTGGGTGATGTCAACAGAACATTGGAGAACATTGGGTGATGTCAGTTGAACATTGGGTGATGTCAGTAGAACATTGGTGAATGTCAGTAGAAGATTGGGTTATGTCAGTAGAACATTGGGTGATGTCAGTAGAACATTGTGTGATGTCAGTAGAACATTGTGTGATGTCAGCAGAACATTCGGTGATGTCACAGAATATTGGGTGATGTCAACAGGACATTAGGTGATGTCAACAGAATTGGGTGATGTCAACAGAACATTGGGTGATGTCAGCAGAACATTGAAGAACATTGGGTGATGTCTGTAGAACATTGGGTGATGTCAGCAGAATGTTGGGTGATGTCAACAGAACATTGGGTGATGTCAACAGAACATTGGGTGATTTCAGCAGAACATTGGTGATGTCAGCAGGACATTGGGTGATGTCAACAGAACATTGAGAACATTGGTGATGTCTGTAGAACATTGGGTGATGTCAGCAGAACATTTGTGAATGTCAGTAGAAGATTGGGCGATGTCGGTAGAATATTGGGTGATGTCAGCAGAAAATTGGTGATGTCAACAGAACATTGGAGAACATGGTGTGATGTCTGTAGAACATTGGGTGATGTCAGCAGAACATTGGGTGATGTCTGTAGAACATTGGGTGATGTCATCAGAACATTGGGTGATGTCAAGAGAACATTGGAGAACATTGGGTGATGTCAAGAGAACATTGGGTAATGTCAACAGAACATTGGAGAACATTGGGTGATGTCTGTAGAACATTGGGTGATGTCAGCAGAACATTGGGTGATGTCTGTAGAACATTGGGTGATGTCTTCAGAACATTGGGTGATGTCAGTAGAACATTGGGTGATGTCACAGAACATTGGAGAACATTGGGTGATGTCAGTTGAACATTGGGTGATGTCAGTAGAACATTGGTGAATGTCAGTAGAAGATTGGCGATGTCAGTAGAACATTGGGTGATGTCAGTAGAACATTGGGTTATGTCAGTAGAACATTGGTGATGTCAGTAGAACATTGTGTGATGTCAGTAAACATTGTGTGATGTCAGCAGAACATTCGGTGATGTCAACAGAATATTAGGTGATGTCAACAGAACATTGGGTGATGTCAACAGAACATTGGGTGATGTCAGCAGAACATTGAAGAACATTGGGTGATGTCTGTAGAACATTGGGTGATGTCAGCAGAATGTTGGGTGATGTCAACAGAACATTGGGTGATGTCAACAGAACATTGGGTGATTTCAGCAGAACATTGGGTGATGTCAGCAGGACATTGGGTTATGTCAACAAAACATTGGATGATGTCAACAGAACATTGGAGAATATTGTGTGATGTCTGTAGAACATTTGGTGATGTCAGCAGAACATTGGGTGATGTCAGTAGAACATTGGGTGATGTCTGTAGAACATTGGGTGATGTCATCAGAACATTGGGTGATGTCAAGAGAACATTGGAGAACATTGGGTGATGTCTGTAGAACATTGGGTAATGTCAACAGAACATTGGAGAACATTGGGTGATGTCTGTAGAACATTGGTTGATGTCAGCAGAACATTTGGTGATGTCTGTAGAACATTGGGTGATGTCATCAGAACATTGGGTGATGTCAGTAGAACATTGGGTGATGTCAACAAAACAATGGGTGATGTCACAGAAAATTGGTTGATATCAGCAGAACATTGGGTGATGTCAGTAGAACATTGGGTGATGTCTGTAGAACATTGGGTGATGTCAGCAGAACATTGGGTGATGTCAACAGAACATTGGAGAACATTGGGTGATGTCAGTTGAACATTGGGTGATGTCAGTAGAACATTGGTGAATGTCAGTAGAAGATTGGGTTATGTCAGTAGAACATTGGGTGATGTCAGTAGAACATTGTGTGATGGCAGTAGAACATTGTGTGATGTCAGCAGAACATTCGTGATGTCAACAGAATATTGGGTGATGTCAACAGGACATTAGGTGATGTCAACAGAACATTGGGTGATGTCAACAGAACATTGGGTGATGTCAGCAGAACATTGAAGAACATTGGGTGATGTCTGTAGAACATTGGGTGATGTCAGCAGAATGTTGGGTGATGTCAACAGAACATTGGTGATGTCAACAGAACATTGGGTGATTTCAGCAGAACATGGGTGATGTCAGCAGACATTGGGTTATGTCAACAAAACATTGGATGATGTCAACAGAACATTGGAGAATATTGTGTGATGTCTGTAGAACATTTGGTGATGTCAGCAGAACATTGGGTGATGTCAGTAGAACATTGGGTGATGTCTGTAGAACATTGGGTGATGTCATCAGAACATTGGGTGATGTCAAGAGAACATTGGAGAACATTGGGTGATGTCTGTAGAACATTGGGTAATGTCAACAGAACATTGGAGAACATTGGGTGATGTCGTAGAACATTGGTTGATGTCAGCAGAACATTGGGTGATGTCTGTAGAACATTGGGTGATGTCATCAGAACATTGGGTGATGTCAGTAGAACATTGGTGATGTCAACAAACATTGGAGAACATGGTGTGATGTCAGTAGAACATTGGGTGATGTCAGCAGAACATTGGGTGATGTCTGTAGAACATTGGGTGATGTCAGCAGAACATTGGGTGATGTCAACAGAACATTGGAGAAATTTGGGTGATGTCTTAGAACATTGGGTATGTCAACAGAACATTGGAGAACATTGTGATGTCTGGATAACATTGGGTGATGTCAGCCAAGAACATTGGGTGATGTCTGTAGAACATTGGGTGATGTCTTCAACATTGGGTGATGTCAGTAGAACATTGGGTGATGTCAACAGAACATTGGAGAACATTGGGTGATGTCAGTTGAAGAATGAAAACATTGGTGATGTCAGTAGAACATTGGTGATGTCAGTAGAAGATTGGGCGATGTCAGTAGAACATTGGTGATGTCAGTAGAACATTGGGTTATGTCAGTAGAACATTGGGTGATGTCAGGTAGAACATTGTGTGATGTCAGTAGAACATTGTGTGATGTCCAGCAGAACATTGGTGATGTCAACAGAACATTAGGTGATGTCAACAGAACATTGGGTGATGTCAACAGAACATTGGATGATGTCAGCAGAACATTGAAGAACATTGGGTGATGTCTGTAGAACATTGGGTGATGTCAGCAGAACATTGGGTTATGTCAACAGACACATTGGAGTGATGTCAACATACAAGAAAAAAAAAAAGAACATTGGGTGATGTCAGCAGAACATTGGGTGATGTCAGCAGGACATTGGGTGATGTCAACAGAACATTGGGTGATGTCAACATAAAACAGACATTTGGAGAATATGTGTGATGTCTGTAGAACATTGGGTGATGTCAGCAGAACATTGGGTGATGTCTGTAGAACATTGGTTGATGTCAGTCAGAACATTGGGTGATGTCTGTAGAACATTGGGTGATGTCTCAGAACATTGGGTGATGTCAGTAGAACATTGGGTGATGTCAACAAAACATTGGGTGATGTCAGCAGAACATTGGTGATATCAGCAGAACATTGGGTGATGTCATTAGAACATTGGGTGATGTCTGTAGAACATTGGGTGATGTCAGCAGAACATTGGTGATGTCAACAGAACATTGGATGACATTGGGTGATGTCAGTTGAACATTGGGTGATGTCAGTAGACATTGGTGAATGTCAGTAGAAGATTGGTGATGTCAGTAGAACATTGGGTGATGTCAGTAGAACATTTGTGTGATGGCAGTAGAACATTGTGTGATGTCATCAGAACATTCGGTGATGTCAACAGAATATTGGGTGATGTCAACAGAACATTGGGGGTTGTGTCAGCAGAACATTGAAGACATTGGTGATGTCTGTAGAACATTGGGTGATGTCAGCAAATTGGTTGATGTCACAGAACATTGGTGATGTCAACAGAACATTGGGTGATTTCAGCAGAACATTGGGTGATGTCAGCAGGACATTGGTTGATGTCAACAAACATTGGGTGATGTCAGCAGAACATTGTGTGAATGAAATTGGGTCAGTAGAACATTGGGTGATGTCAGTAAACATTGGGTGATGTCAGCAGAACAGTCGTGATGTCAATCAGAACATTGGGTGATGTTCAGCAGAACATTGGGTGATGTCAACAGAACATTGGGTTGATGTCACAGAACATTGGGTGATGTCAGCAGAACATTGAAGAACATTGGGTGATGTCTGTAGAACATTGGGTGATGTCAGCAGAATGTTTGGGTGATGTCAACAGAACATTGGTGATGTCAACAGAACATTGGGTGATGTCAGCAGAACATTGGGTGATGTCAGCAGACATTGGGTTATGTCAACAAAACATTGGGTGATGTCAACAGAACATTGGAGAACATTGGGTGATGTCGGTAGAACATTTGTGATGTCAGCAGAACATTGGTGATGTCATAGAACATTGGGTGATGTCTTGTAGAACATTGGGTGATGTCATCAAAACATTGGGTGATGTCAGAGACATTGGAGTACATTGGGTGATGTCATAGAACATTGGGTAATGTCACAGAACATTGTAGAACATTGGGTGATGTCAGTAGAACATTGGTTGATGTCAGCAGAACATTGGTGATGTCTGTAGAACATTGGTGATGTCAACAGAACATTGGGTGATGTCAGTAGAACATTGGGTGATGTCAACAAAACATTGTGTGATGTCAACAGAACATTGGTTATATCAGCAGAATAGAACATTGGTGTGTCAGTAGAACATTGGGTGATGTCTGTAGAACATTGGGTGATGTCAAACAGAACATTGGAGAACATTGGTGATGTCAGGAGAACATTGGTGATGTCTGTAGAACATTGGTGATGTCAGCAGAACATTGGGTGATGTCAACAGAACATTGGGGGAACATTGGTTGATGTCAGTAGAACATTTGTGAATGTCAGTAGAACATTGGGTGATGTCGTAAACATTGGGTGATGTCAGCAGAACATTGGGTGATGTCAACAGAACATTGAGAACATGGGTGATGTCTGTAGAACATTGGGTGATGTCAGCAGAACATTGGGTGATGTCAGTAGAACATTGGTGATTGTCATCAGAACATTGTGGTGATGTCAACAGAACATTGAAGAACATTGGGTGATGTTGTAGAACATTGGGTGATGTCAGCAGAACATTGGAGAACATTGGGTGATGTCTGTAGAACATTGGATGATGTCAGCAGAACATTGGGTGATGTCTGTATAACATTGGTGATGTCTTCAGAACATTGGTGATGTCAGCAGAACATTGGGTGATGTCAACAGAACATTTAGAACATTGGGTGATGTCAGTAGAACATTGGGTGATGTCAGTAGAACATTGGTGAATGTCCAGTAGAAGATTGGGCGATGTCAGTAGAACATTGGGTGATGTCAGTAAACATTTGGTTGATGTCAGTAGAACATTGGGTGATGTCAGTAGAACATTGTGTGATGTCAGTAGAACATTGGTGATGTCACAGAACATTGGGTGATTGTCAACAGAACATTTAGGTGATGTCAGTAGAACATTGGGTGATGTCAACAGAACATTGGGTGATGTCAGCAGAACATTGAAAACATTGGGTGATGTCTGTAGAACATTGGGTGATGTCAGCAGAATGTTGGGTGATGTCAACAGAACATTGGGTGATGTCCAACAGAACATTGGGTTATTTCGCAGAACATTGGGTGATGTCAGTAGACATTGGGTTATGTCACAAACATTGGGTGATGTCAACAGAACATTGGAGAATTGTGTGATGTCTGTAGAACATTTGGTGATGTCAGCAGAACATTGGGTGATGTCAGTAGAACATTGGGTGATGTCAGTAGAACATTGGGTGATGTCATAGAACATTGGGTGATGTCAAGCAGAACATTGGAGAACATTGGGTGATGTCTGTAGAACATTGGGAATGTCAACAGAACATTGGGAACATTGGGTGATGTCTGTAGAACATTGGTTGATGTCAGCAGAACATTGGGTGATGTCAAGAGAACATTGGAGAACATTGGGTGATGTCTGTAGAACATTGGTGATGTCAACAGAACATTGGAACTTGGGTGATGTCAGTAGAACATTGGGTGATGTCAGCAGAACATTGGGTGATGTCTGTAGAACATTGGGTGATGTCCATCAGAACATTGGTTTGATGTCAGTAAACATTGGGTGATGTCAACAGAACATTGGAGAACATGGTGTGATGTCTGTAGAACATTGGGTGATGTCAGTAGAACATTGGGTGATGTCAGTAGAACATTGGGTGATTGGGTGATGTCATCAAACATTGGGTGATGTCAAGAGAACATTGAGAAATTTTGGTGATGTCTGTAGAACATGGGTGATGTCAACAGAACATTGAGAACAATGGGTGATGTCTGTAGAACATTGGGTGATGTCAGCAGAACATTGGTGATGTCTGTAGAACATTGGGTGATGTCTTCAAACATTGGGTGATGTCAGTAGAACATTGGGTGATGTCAACAAACATTGGAGAACATTGGGTGATGTCCACAGAACATTGGGTGATGTCAGTAGAACATTGGTGAATGTCAGCAGAAGATTGGGTGATGTCAGTAGAACATTGGTGATGTCAGTAGAACATTTGTTTGATTCAGTAGAACATTGGGTGATGTCAGTAGAACATTGTGTGATGTCAGTAGAACATTGGGTGATGTCAGCAAACATTGGGTGATGTCAGCAGAAATATTGGGTGATGTCAACCAGAACATTGGGTGATGTCAACAGAACATTGGGTGATGTCAGCAGAACATTGAAGAACATTGGGTGATGTCTGTAGAACATTGGGTGATGTCAGCAGAATGTTGGTGATGTCAGCAGAATTGGGTGTGTCACACAAACATTGGTGATTTCAGCAGAACATTGGGTGATGTCAGCAGAACATTGGGTTATGTCACAAACATTGGATGATGTCAACAGAACATTGGAGAATATTGTTGTGTGTCTGTAGAACATTTGGTGATGTCAGCAGAACATTGGGTTATGTCTGTAACATTGGTTGATGTCAGCAGAACATTGGGTGATGTCTGTAGAACATTGGGTGATGTCATCAGAACATTGGGTGATGTCAGTAGAACATTGGGTGATGTCAACAAAACAATGGGTGATGTCAACAGAAATTGGTTGATGTCAGCAGAACATTGGGTGATGTCGTAGAACATTGGTGATGTCTGGTAGAACATTGGGTGATGTCAGCAAAACATTGGTGATGTCAACAGAACATTGGAGAACATTGGGTGATGTCAGTAGAACATTGGGTGATGTCAGCAGAACATTGGGTGATGTCAGTAGAGATTGGGTTTATGTCAGTAGAACATTGGGTGATGTCAGTAGAACATTGTGTGATGGCAGTAGAAAACATTGGTGTGATGTCGCAGAAACATTCGTGATTGTCAACAAAAATTGGGTGATGTCAACAGAACATTGGGTGATGTCAGCAGAACATTGAAGACATCATTGGGTGATGTCTTGTAGAACATTGGGTGATGTCAGCAGAAATGTTGGGTGATGTCAACAGAACAATTGGGTGATGTCAACAGAACATTGGGTGATTTTCAGCAGAACATTGGGTGATGTTCAGCAGACATTGGTTATGTCAACAAACATTGGGTGATGTCAGTAGAACATTGGGTGATGTATCATTAGAACATTGGGTGATGTCAGTAAACATTGGGTGATGTCAGTAGAACATTGGTGATGTCAGCAGAACATTGGGTGATGTCAACAAGACATTGGTGATGTCAACAGAATATTGGGTGATGTCAACAGAACATTGGTGATGTCAGCAGAACATTGAAGAACATTGGGTGATGTCTGTAGAACATTGGTGATGTCAGCAGAACATTGGGTGATGTCAACAGAACATTGGGGTGATGTCACAGAACTTGGTTGATTTCAGCAGAACATTGGGTGATGTCAGCAGGACATTGGGTATGTCACCAAAAACATTGATGATGTCAACAGAACATTGGAGAAGATTGGTGATGTCTGTAAACATTTGGTGATGTCAGCAGAACATTGGGTGATGTCAGTAGAACATTGGGTGATGTCTGTAGAACATTGGGGTGTGTCATCAGAACATTGGGTGATGTCAGAGAACATTGAAGAACATTGGGTGATGTCAGTAGAACATTGGGTGATGTCAAAGAACATTGAGAACATTGGGTGATGTCAGTAGAACATTGGTTGATGTCAGCAGACATTGGGTGATGTCTGTAGAACATTGGGTGATGTCCATCAGAACATTGGGTGATGTCATAGAACATTGGGTGATGTCAGACAAACATGGGTGATGTCAACAGAAAATTGGTTGATGTCAGCAGAACATTGGGTGATGTCCAGTAGAACATTGGTGATGTCTTTAGAACATTGGGTGATATCCACAGAACATTGGAGAACATTGGGTGATGTCCTGTAGAACATTGGGTGATGTCTGTAGAACTTGGGTGATGTCAGCAGAACATTGGGTGATGTCCAACAGAACAATTGGGGAACATTGGTTGATGTCAGTAGAACATTTGGTGATGTCAGTAGAACATTGGGTGATGTCAGTAGAACATTGGTTGATGTCAACAGAACATTGGGTGATGTCAACAGAACATTGTAGAACATTGGTGTGAATGTTCTGTAGAACATTGGGTGATGTCAGCAGAATATTGGTGATGTCCTGTAGAACATTGGGTGATGTCATCAGAACATTGGGTGATGTCAAGTAGAACATTTTGATGTCAGAACATTGGGTGATGTCAGTAGAACATTGGGTGATTTCAACAGAACATTGAGAACATTGGGTGATGTCTGTAAACATTGGGTGATGTCACAGAACATTGGGTGATGTCAGTAGAACATTGGTGATGTCAGTCAGAACATTGGGTGATGTCATCAGAACATTGGGTGATGTCAGCAGAACATTGGAAGAACATTTGGGTGATGTCAGTTGACATTGGGTGATGTCAGTAGAACATTGGGATGTCAGTAGAACATTGGGTGATGTCAGTTAGAACATTGGTGATGTCAGTAGAACATTGGGTGATGTCAGTAGAACAGTTGTGATGTCAGTAGAAGACATTTGTTGTGATGTCATGTAAACATTGTGTGATGTCAGCAGAACATTGGTGATGTCAACAGAAATATTAGGTGATGTCAACAGAACATTGGGTGATGTCAACAGAACATTTGGTGATGTCAGCAGAACATTGAAGAACATTGGTGATGTCTTGTAGAACATTGGGTGATGTCAGCAGAATGTTGGGTGATGTCAACAGAACATTGGGTGATGTCAACAGAACATGGGTGATGTCAACAGAACATTGGGTGATGTCAGCAGGAAATTGGGTGATGTCAACAAAACATTGGGTGATGTCAACAGAACATTGGAGAA
>NW_023494094.1:10000-22500 GCF_013265735.2 Oncorhynchus mykiss
TAAATAAAATGACCGGTAAATGCATTTTGGACAGTTTTATAATTTTTGGGTGACCAGGTGCACAAGTTCCATTTGGGTGACCAGGTGCACGCCGGCTTTTGGGTGACCAGGTGCACGCCGGTCTTTTGGGTGACCAGGTGCACAAGTTCCATTTGGGTGACCAGGTGCACGCCGGCTTTTGGGTGACCAGGTGCACAAGTTCCATTTGGGTGACCAGGTGCACGCCGGCTTTTGGGTGACCAGGTGCACAAGTTCCATTTGGGTGACCAGGTGCACGCCGGCTTTTGGGTGACCAGGTGCACATGGTCCTTTGGGTGACCAGGTGCACGCCGGCCTTTGGGTGACCAGGTGCACACGGTTCTTTTGGGTGACCAGGTGCACATGGTCCTTTGGGTGACCAGGTGCACGCCGGCCTTTGGGTGACCAGGTGCACACGGTTCTTTTGGGTGACCAGGTGCACATGGTCCTTTGGGTGACCAGGTGCACGCCGGCCTTTGGGTGACCAGGTGCACATGGTCCTTTTGGGTGACCAGGTGCACATGGTCCTTTGGGTGACCAGGTGCACGCCGGCCTTTGGGTGACCAGGTGCACACGGTTCTTTTGGGTGACCAGGTGCACATGGTCCTTTGGGTGACCAGGTGCACGCCGGCCTTTGGGTGACCAGGTGCACATGGTCCTTTTGGGTGACCAGGTGCACATGGTCCTTTGGGTGACCAGGTGCACGCCGGCCTTTGGGTGACCAGGTGCACACGGTTCTTTTGGGTGACCAGGTGCACATGGTCCTTTGGGTGACCAGGTGCACGCCGGCCTTTGGGTGACCAGGTGCACATGGTCCTTTTGGGTGACCAGGTGCACATGGTCCTTTGGGTGACCAGGTGCACGCCGGCCTTTGGGTGACCAGGTGCACATGGTCCTTTGGGTGACCAGGTGCACGCCGGCCTTTGGGTGACCAGGTGCACATGGTCCTTTGGGTGACCAGGTGCACGCCGGCCTTTGGGTGACCAGGTGCACATGGTCCTTTTGGGTGACCAGGTGCACATGGTCCTTTGGGTGACCAGGTGCACGCCGGCCTTTGGGTGACCAGGTGCACATGGTCCTTTGGGTGACCAGGTGCACGCCGGCCTTTGGGTGACCAGGTGCACATGGTCCTTTGGGTGACCAGGTGCACGCCGGCCTTTGGGTGACCAGGTGCACATGGTCCTTTTGGGTGACCAGGTGCACATGGTCCTTTGGGTGACCAGGTGCACGCCGGCCTTTGGGTGACCAGGTGCACATGGTCCTTTTGGGTGACCAGGTGCACGCCGGCCTTTGGGTGACCAGGTGCACATGGTCCTTTTGGGTGACCAGGTGCACATGGTCCTTTGGGTGACCAGGTGCACGCCGGCCTTTGGGTGACCAGGTGCACACGGTCCTTTTGGGTGACCAGGTGCACGCCGGCCTTTGGGTGACCAGGTGCACATGGTCCTTTTGGGTGACCAGGTGCACGCCGGCCTTTGGGTGACCAGGTGCACGCCGGTCCTTTTGGGTGACCAGGTGCACAAGTTCCATTTGGGTGACCAGGTGCACGCGGTTCATAACAGCGCGGTTATCTGCTTTAATGTCCGAGGAGGGGTGCTTAAGTGTGGGTGCCCTGGTTCACCTGGTATGCGAGGTTGTGGAGGTGGGGGGGGGTCCCCTGCTGGTATCATCCCCGAAATAGAGGGGTGATACCCGGGTGGTGAGTAAGGGCCTACAAGCCTGGAGGTCAATAGCTCCAGGGGGTAAGCTCTACTGTCATGTCCGTAAATAGAGTGGTGTTACCCGGGTTTTGAACCATATTTTAATTTTTGGGTTACCAGATGCACACGGGTCTTTTGGAAAACAATCACAATCTGCATCCATCGTAATATCTTAAACTGTATATAAAGCACCTAAGGACGGGCCTGACCGAGAGAGGGCCGTAGTAGGGTACTCCCCTAGCGGGCTATATCAATAGAATGACCGGTAAAATGATTTAAAACAGTTTTATAATTTTTGGGTTACCAGATGCACACGGGTCTTTTGGAAAACAATCACAATCTGCATCCATCGTAATATATGAAACTGTATATAAAGCACTGAAGGACGGCCCCGACCGAGACAGGGCCTTAGTGGGGTGCTCCCATAGCGGGCTATATCAATAGAATGACCGGTAAAAGTATTTAAAACCGTTTTATAATTTTTGGGTTACCAGATGCACGTTTTCAATCACCAGTTGCACGGAGGATTAATAGCAATCTGCATCCATCGTGATTTCTTAAAGTGTGTAAAAAGCACCCAAGGACGGCCCTGACAGAGAGAGGGCCGTAGTGGGGCACTCCCCTAGCGGGCTATATCAATAGAATGACGGGTAAAAGTATTTAAAACCCTTTTATAATTTTTGGGTTACCAGATGCACGTTTTCAATCACCAGGTGCACGGAGGAAAATGAGCATTTGCATCCATAGTCATGTTTTAAACCGTCCATAAAGCACTCTTGGCCGGCCCCGGCAGAGAGAGAAAGAGATGGTGAAAAAAAAAAAAAATCATCATCAGACCTTCCATAAATAATTCGGGCCGGCCCCCATTGCTAAAGGTCCGTAGTAGGGTGCGCCATAAGCGGACATGAATAGATGGAACACCGCTAACCGCATAGAGAACCGTGTTTTGGGTGACCAGGTGCACGTTTTCAATCACCAGTTGCACATTTTCAATCACCAGTTGCACGGAGGATTAATAGCAATCTGCATCCATCGCGATTTCTTAAAGTGTCTATAAAGCACTCAGGACGGGCCCGACCGAGACAGGGCCTTAGTGGGGTGCTCCCATAGCGGGCAACAATGAGAGGGGTGCCTTTAAATTCATTTTGAACCATATTTGAAATTTTGGGTTACCAGATGCACGTTTTCAATCACCAGTTGCACGGAGGATTAATAGCAATCTGCATCCATCGTGATTTCTTAAAGTGTGTAAAAAGCACCCAAGGACGGCCCTGACAGAGAGAGGGCCGTAGTGGGGCACTCCCCTAGCGGGCTATATCAATAGAATGACGGGTAAAAGTATTTAAAACCCTTTTATAATTTTTGGGTTACCAGATGCACGTTTTCAATCACCAGGTGCACGGAGGAAAATGAGCATTTGCATCCATAGTCATGTTTTAAACCGTCCATAAAGCACTCTTGGCCGGCCCCGGCAGAGAGAGAAAGAGATGGTGAAAAAAAAAAAAAAATCATCATCAGACCTTCCATAAATAATTCGGGCCGGCCCCCATTGCTAAAGGTCCGTAGTAGGGTGCGCCATAAGCGGACATGAATAGATGGAACACCGCTAACCGCATAGAGAACCGTGTTTTGGGTGACCAGGTGCACGTTTTCAATCACCAGTTGCACATTTTCAATCACCAGTTGCACGGAGGATTAATAGCAATCTGCATCCATCGCGATTTCTTAAAGTGTCTATAAAGCACTCAGGACGGGCCCGACCGAGACAGGGCCTTAGTGGGGTGCTCCCATAGCGGGCAACAATGAGAGGGGTGCCTTTAAATTCATTTTGAACCATATTTGAAATTTTGGGTTACCAGATGCACGTTTTCAATCACCAGTTGCACGGAGGATTAATAGCAATCTGCATCCATCGTGATTTCTTAAAGTGTGTAAAAAGCACCCAAGGACGGCCCTGACAGAGAGAGGGCCGTAGTGGGGCACTCCCCTAGCGGGCTATATCAATAGAATGACGGGTAAAAGTATTTAAAACCCTTTTATAATTTTTGGGTTACCAGATGCACGTTTTCAATCACCAGGTGCACGGAGGAAAATGAGCATTTGCATCCATAGTCATGTTTTAAACCGTCCATAAAGCACTCTTGGCCGGCCCCGGCAGAGAGAGAAAGAGATGGTGAAAAAAAAAAAAAATCATCATCAGACCTTCCATAAATAATTCGGGCCGGCCCCCATTGCTAAAGGTCCGTAGTAGGGTGCGCCATAAGCGGACATGAATAGATGGAACACCGCTAACCGCATAGAGAACCGTGTTTTGGGTGACCAGGTGCACGTTTTCAATCACCAGTTGCACATTTTCAATCACCAGTTGCACGGAGGATTAATAGCAATCTGCATCCATCGCGATTTCTTAAAGTGTCTATAAAGCACTCAGGACGGGCCCGACCGAGACAGGGCCTTAGTGGGGTGCTCCCATAGCGGGCAACAATGAGAGGGGTGCCTTTAAATTCATTTTGAACCATATTTGAAATTTTGGGTTACCAGATGCACGTTTTCAATCACCAGTTGCACGGAGGATTAATAGCAATCTGCATCCATCGTGATTTCTTAAAGTGTGTAAAAAGCACCCAAGGACGGCCCTGACAGAGAGAGGGCCGTAGTGGGGCACTCCCCTAGCGGGCTATATCAATAGAATGACGGGTAAAAGTATTTAAAACCCTTTTATAATTTTTGGGTTACCAGATGCACGTTTTCAATCACCAGGTGCACGGAGGAAAATGAGCATTTGCATCCATAGTCATGTTTTAAACCGTCCATAAAGCACTCTTGGCCGGCCCCGGCAGAGAGAGAAAGAGATGGTGAAAAAAAAAAAAAAATCATCATCAGACCTTCCATAAATAATTCGGGCCGGCCCCCATTGCTAAAGGTCCGTAGTAGGGTGCGCCATAAGCGGACATGAATAGATGGAACACCGCTAACCGCATAGAGAACCGTGTTTTGGGTGACCAGGTGCACGTTTTCAATCACCAGTTGCACATTTTCAATCACCAGTTGCACGGAGGATTAATAGCAATCTGCATCCATCGCGATTTCTTAAAGTGTCTATAAAGCACTCAGGACGGGCCCGACCGAGACAGGGCCTTAGTGGGGTGCTCCCATAGCGGGCAACAATGAGAGGGGTGCCTTTAAATTCATTTTGAACCATATTTGAAATTTTGGGTTACCAGATGCACGTTTTCAATCACCAGTTGCACGGAGGATTAATAGCAATCTGCATCCATCGTGATTTCTTAAAGTGTGTAAAAAGCACCCAAGGACGGCCCTGACAGAGAGAGGGCCGTAGTGGGGCACTCCCCTAGCGGGCTATATCAATAGAATGACGGGTAAAAGTATTTAAAACCCTTTTATAATTTTTGGGTTACCAGATGCACGTTTTCAATCACCAGGTGCACGGAGGAAAATGAGCATTTGCATCCATAGTCATGTTTTAAACCGTCCATAAAGCACTCTTGGCCGGCCCCGGCAGAGAGAGAAAGAGATGGTGAAAAAAAAAAAAAAATCATCATCAGACCTTCCATAAATAATTCGGGCCGGCCCCCATTGCTAAAGGTCCGTAGTAGGGTGCGCCATAAGCGGACATGAATAGATGGAACACCGCTAACCGCATAGAGAACCGTGTTTTGGGTGACCAGGTGCACGTTTTCAATCACCAGTTGCACATTTTCAATCACCAGTTGCACGGAGGATTAATAGCAATCTGCATCCATCGCGATTTCTTAAAGTGTCTATAAAGCACTCAGGACGGGCCCGACCGAGACAGGGCCTTAGTGGGGTGCTCCCATAGCGGGCAACAATGAGAGGGGTGCCTTTAAATTCATTTTGAACCATATTTGAAATTTTGGGTTACCAGATGCACGTTTTCAATCACCAGTTGCACGGAGGATTAATAGCAATCTGCATCCATCGTGATTTCTTAAAGTGTGTAAAAAGCACCCAAGGACGGCCCTGACAGAGAGAGGGCCGTAGTGGGGCACTCCCCTAGCGGGCTATATCAATAGAATGACGGGTAAAAGTATTTAAAACCCTTTTATAATTTTTGGGTTACCAGATGCACGTTTTCAATCACCAGGTGCACGGAGGAAAATGAGCATTTGCATCCATAGTCATGTTTTAAACCGTCCATAAAGCACTCTTGGCCGGCCCCGGCAGAGAGAGAAAGAGATGGTGAAAAAAAAAAAAAATCATCATCAGACCTTCCATAAATAATTCGGGCCGGCCCCCATTGCTAAAGGTCCGTAGTAGGGTGCGCCATAAGCGGACATGAATAGATGGAACACCGCTAACCGCATAGAGAACCGTGTTTTGGGTGACCAGGTGCACGTTTTCAATCACCAGTTGCACATTTTCAATCACCAGTTGCACGGAGGATTAATAGCAATCTGCATCCATCGCGATTTCTTAAAGTGTCTATAAAGCACTCAGGACGGGCCCGACCGAGACAGGGCCTTAGTGGGGTGCTCCCATAGCGGGCAACAATGAGAGGGGTGCCTTTAAATTCATTTTGAACCATATTTGAAATTTTGGGTTACCAGATGCACGTTTTCAATCACCAGTTGCACGGAGGATTAATAGCAATCTGCATCCATCGTGATTTCTTAAAGTGTGTAAAAAGCACCCAAGGACGGCCCTGACAGAGAGAGGGCCGTAGTGGGGCACTCCCCTAGCGGGCTATATCAATAGAATGACGGGTAAAAGTATTTAAAACCCTTTTATAATTTTTGGGTTACCAGATGCACGTTTTCAATCACCAGGTGCACGGAGGAAAATGAGCATTTGCATCCATAGTCATGTTTTAAACCGTCCATAAAGCACTCTTGGCCGGCCCCGGCAGAGAGAGAAAGAGATGGTGAAAAAAAAAAAAAATCATCATCAGACCTTCCATAAATAATTCGGGCCGGCCCCCATTGCTAAAGGTCCGTAGTAGGGTGCGCCATAAGCGGACATGAATAGATGGAACACCGCTAACCGCATAGAGAACCGTGTTTTGGGTGACCAGGTGCACGTTTTCAATCACCAGTTGCACATTTTCAATCACCAGTTGCACGGAGGATTAATAGCAATCTGCATCCATCGCGATTTCTTAAAGTGTCTATAAAGCACTCAGGACGGGCCCGACCGAGACAGGGCCTTAGTGGGGTGCTCCCATAGCGGGCAACAATGAGAGGGGTGCCTTTAAATTCATTTTGAACCATATTTGAAATTTTGGGTTACCAGATGCACGTTTTCAATCACCAGTTGCACGGAGGATTAATAGCAATCTGCATCCATCGTGATTTCTTAAAGTGTGTAAAAAGCACCCAAGGACGGCCCTGACAGAGAGAGGGCCGTAGTGGGGCACTCCCCTAGCGGGCTATATCAATAGAATGACGGGTAAAAGTATTTAAAACCCTTTTATAATTTTTGGGTTACCAGATGCACGTTTTCAATCACCAGGTGCACGGAGGAAAATGAGCATTTGCATCCATAGTCATGTTTTAAACCGTCCATAAAGCACTCTTGGCCGGCCCCGGCAGAGAGAGAAAGAGATGGTGAAAAAAAAAAAAAATCATCATCAGACCTTCCATAAATAATTCGGGCCGGCCCCCATTGCTAAAGGTCCGTAGTAGGGTGCGCCATAAGCGGACATGAATAGATGGAACACCGCTAACCGCATAGAGAACCGTGTTTTGGGTGACCAGGTGCACGTTTTCAATCACCAGTTGCACATTTTCAATCACCAGTTGCACGGAGGATTAATAGCAATCTGCATCCATCGCGATTTCTTAAAGTGTCTATAAAGCACTCAGGACGGGCCCGACCGAGACAGGGCCTTAGTGGGGTGCTCCCATAGCGGGCAACAATGAGAGGGGTGCCTTTAAATTCATTTTGAACCATATTTGAAATTTTGGGTTACCAGATGCACGTTTTCAATCACCAGTTGCACGGAGGATTAATAGCAATCTGCATCCATCGTGATTTCTTAAAGTGTGTAAAAAGCACCCAAGGACGGCCCTGACAGAGAGAGGGCCGTAGTGGGGCACTCCCCTAGCGGGCTATATCAATAGAATGACGGGTAAAAGTATTTAAAACCCTTTTATAATTTTTGGGTTACCAGATGCACGTTTTCAATCACCAGGTGCACGGAGGAAAATGAGCATTTGCATCCATAGTCATGTTTTAAACCGTCCATAAAGCACTCTTGGCCGGCCCCGGCAGAGAGAGAAAGAGATGGTGAAAAAAAAAAAAAATCATCATCAGACCTTCCATAAATAATTCGGGCCGGCCCCCATTGCTAAAGGTCCGTAGTAGGGTGCGCCATAAGCGGACATGAATAGATGGAACACCGCTAACCGCATAGAGAACCGTGTTTTGGGTGACCAGGTGCACGTTTTCAATCACCAGTTGCACATTTTCAATCACCAGTTGCACGGAGGATTAATAGCAATCTGCATCCATCGCGATTTCTTAAAGTGTCTATAAAGCACTCAGGACGGGCCCGACCGAGACAGGGCCTTAGTGGGGTGCTCCCATAGCGGGCAACAATGAGAGGGGTGCCTTTAAATTCATTTTGAACCATATTTGAAATTTTGGGTTACCAGATGCACGTTTTCAATCACCAGTTGCACGGAGGATTAATAGCAATCTGCATCCATCGTGATTTCTTAAAGTGTGTAAAAAGCACCCAAGGACGGCCCTGACAGAGAGAGGGCCGTAGTGGGGCACTCCCCTAGCGGGCTATATCAATAGAATGACGGGTAAAAGTATTTAAAACCCTTTTATAATTTTTGGGTTACCAGATGCACGTTTTCAATCACCAGGTGCACGGAGGAAAATGAGCATTTGCATCCATAGTCATGTTTTAAACCGTCCATAAAGCACTCTTGGCCGGCCCCGGCAGAGAGAGAAAGAGATGGTGAAAAAAAAAAAAAATCATCATCAGACCTTCCATAAATAATTCGGGCCGGCCCCCATTGCTAAAGGTCCGTAGTAGGGTGCGCCATAAGCGGACATGAATAGATGGAACACCGCTAACCGCATAGAGAACCGTGTTTTGGGTGACCAGGTGCACGTTTTCAATCACCAGTTGCACATTTTCAATCACCAGTTGCACGGAGGATTAATAGCAATCTGCATCCATCGCGATTTCTTAAAGTGTCTATAAAGCACTCAGGACGGGCCCGACCGAGACAGGGCCTTAGTGGGGTGCTCCCATAGCGGGCAACAATGAGAGGGGTGCCTTTAAATTCATTTTGAACCATATTTGAAATTTTGGGTTACCAGATGCACGTTTTCAATCACCAGTTGCACGGAGGATTAATAGCAATCTGCATCCATCGTGATTTCTTAAAGTGTGTAAAAAGCACCCAAGGACGGCCCTGACAGAGAGAGGGCCGTAGTGGGGCACTCCCCTAGCGGGCTATATCAATAGAATGACGGGTAAAAGTATTTAAAACCCTTTTATAATTTTTGGGTTACCAGATGCACGTTTTCAATCACCAGGTGCACGGAGGAAAATGAGCATTTGCATCCATAGTCATGTTTTAAACCGTCCATAAAGCACTCTTGGCCGGCCCCGGCAGAGAGAGAAAGAGATGGTGAAAAAAAAAAAAAATCATCATCAGACCTTCCATAAATAATTCGGGCCGGCCCCCATTGCTAAAGGTCCGTAGTAGGGTGCGCCATAAGCGGACATGAATAGATGGAACACCGCTAACCGCATAGAGAACCGTGTTTTGGGTGACCAGGTGCACGTTTTCAATCACCAGTTGCACATTTTCAATCACCAGTTGCACGGAGGATTAATAGCAATCTGCATCCATCGCGATTTCTTAAAGTGTCTATAAAGCACTCAGGACGGGCCCGACCGAGACAGGGCCTTAGTGGGGTGCTCCCATAGCGGGCAACAATGAGAGGGGTGCCTTTAAATTCATTTTGAACCATATTTGAAATTTTGGGTTACCAGATGCACGTTTTCAATCACCAGTTGCACGGAGGATTAATAGCAATCTGCATCCATCGTGATTTCTTAAAGTGTGTAAAAAGCACCCAAGGACGGCCCTGACAGAGAGAGGGCCGTAGTGGGGCACTCCCCTAGCGGGCTATATCAATAGAATGACGGGTAAAAGTATTTAAAACCCTTTTATAATTTTTGGGTTACCAGATGCACGTTTTCAATCACCAGGTGCACGGAGGAAAATGAGCATTTGCATCCATAGTCATGTTTTAAACCGTCCATAAAGCACTCTTGGCCGGCCCCGGCAGAGAGAGAAAGAGATGGTGAAAAAAAAAAAAAATCATCATCAGACCTTCCATAAATAATTCGGGCCGGCCCCCATTGCTAAAGGTCCGTAGTAGGGTGCGCCATAAGCGGACATGAATAGATGGAACACCGCTAACCGCATAGAGAACCGTGTTTTGGGTGACCAGGTGCACGTTTTCAATCACCAGTTGCACATTTTCAATCACCAGTTGCACGGAGGATTAATAGCAATCTGCATCCATCGCGATTTCTTAAAGTGTCTATAAAGCACTCAGGACGGGCCCGACCGAGACAGGGCCTTAGTGGGGTGCTCCCATAGCGGGCAACAATGAGAGGGGTGCCTTTAAATTCATTTTGAACCATATTTGAAATTTTGGGTTACCAGATGCACGTTTTCAATCACCAGTTGCACGGAGGATTAATAGCAATCTGCATCCATCGTGATTTCTTAAAGTGTGTAAAAAGCACCCAAGGACGGCCCTGACAGAGAGAGGGCCGTAGTGGGGCACTCCCCTAGCGGGCTATATCAATAGAATGACGGGTAAAAGTATTTAAAACCCTTTTATAATTTTTGGGTTACCAGATGCACGTTTTCAATCACCAGGTGCACGGAGGAAAATGAGCATTTGCATCCATAGTCATGTTTTAAACCGTCCATAAAGCACTCTTGGCCGGCCCCGGCAGAGAGAGAAAGAGATGGTGAAAAAAAAAAAAAAAATCATCATCAGACCTTCCATAAATAATTCGGGCCGGCCCCCATTGCTAAAGGTCCGTAGTAGGGTGCGCCATAAGCGGACATGAATAGATGGAACACCGCTAACCGCATAGAGAACCGTGTTTTGGGTGACCAGGTGCACGTTTTCAATCACCAGTTGCACATTTTCAATCACCAGTTGCACGGAGGATTAATAGCAATCTGCATCCATCGCGATTTCTTAAAGTGTCTATAAAGCACTCAGGACGGGCCCGACCGAGACAGGGCCTTAGTGGGGTGCTCCCATAGCGGGCAACAATGAGAGGGGTGCCTTTAAATTCATTTTGAACCATATTTGAAATTTTGGGTTACCAGATGCACGTTTTCAATCACCAGTTGCACGGAGGATTAATAGCAATCTGCATCCATCGTGATTTCTTAAAGTGTGTAAAAAGCACCCAAGGACGGCCCTGACAGAGAGAGGGCCGTAGTGGGGCACTCCCCTAGCGGGCTATATCAATAGAATGACGGGTAAAAGTATTTAAAACCCTTTTATAATTTTTGGGTTACCAGATGCACGTTTTCAATCACCAGGTGCACGGAGGAAAATGAGCATTTGCATCCATAGTCATGTTTTAAACCGTCCATAAAGCACCCAGGGCCGGCCCCGGCAGAGAGAGAAAAAGAGGGGAAAAGTGTTGAAAAAAAAAAAAAATCATACCTTCCATAAATAATTCGGACCGGCCCCCATTGAAAAGGTCCGTAGTAGGGTGCATCATTATCGGACATGAATCTCGGGAACACCGCTAACCGCATAGAGAACCGTGTTTTGGGTTACCAGATGCACGTTTTCAATCACCAGTTGCACGGAGAGAGAAAAAAAAAATCATACCTTCCATAAATAATTCGGACCGGCCCCCATTGAAAAGGTCCGTAGTAGGGTGCATCATTATCGGACATGAATCTCGGGAACACCGCTAACCGCATAGAGAACCGTGTTTTGGGTGACCAGGTGCACGTTTTCAATCACCAGTTGCACGGAGAAAAAAAAAGTAATCATACCTTCCATAAATAATTCAGGCCGACCCCCATTGAAAAAGGTCCGTAGTAGGGTGCATCATTATCGGACATGTATATCTGTAACACCGGCAAGCGCATTGAGAACCGCATTTTTGGGTTACCAGATGCACGTTTTCAATCACCAGGTGCACGGCTGTGAAAAGTGGGACTCTGTCATTTTTTCGACCAATTTCTGTAATTTTCAAAAATGATTAAAAATACTTCCCGAAGGGCTAGAGGTCCCAAATTTCGTCTCATACCCTCTCTCGTGATGGGCAACAATTACATAATGTAAAAAAAAATTCGCATCCACAGGAACCTATGCATCCTGTGACATTCACTTTTTTCCCAAAACTTGAAACACGATTTCCTATTAAAATGTTTTATACAAAAACGTTTTTAATTGAATGTAAATGCTCGTCTATTTATGCACTTTCGTGCAAAAAAAACCCCATCAAGATCGGATGTGTACTTTTTGATTTATCACGTTTTTGTTGAATTTGACCCCCGATGGTGGGGCGCACAGAAGCCCTGTGAGGTTCAGGGCTTCATCGATATTTGGCCTGTTTTGGATTACACACTCAGTGGCGGGTCGACCAGACAGGTACCGGCGCGATTTCAGAAACCTGGTTTTTGGCAACAGGACTTCCATGTCCTAGAGAGACGGGGGTGGTGTCAAACTGCTCAGTCCGAATAGAAAATGAGTAACGGACAGTTTTGAGGGAAGTCAGAC